>NC_077228.1:39195349-39495349 GCF_027887165.1 Monodelphis domestica | reverse complement strand
CTACAGAGCTGAGCTGTTGTGCTGACCTCATTGTTGGATGCCTGTGAGACTTGAACAGTCCACTAGTGCCATGCCAGAAAATAGAACCACTTCCATTTGAATTGTCCTAAGAAGATTCTGAAGCTTGCTGGGCAAGGTGAAGTACTGGCTATCAAGGTCTCTTCTCAAGCTATACTGCCAGGCATTCCATCTCTGCTTCAGAGAGCAATTCCAATGGGCTAGCCATGTTGTTCAAATGTCAAACACACGTTTACTGAAAAGATTGTTTTATGGAAAACTTGGCACAAGGCCTTCTGAGGGCAGGAGTTGTACAAGGACATTATCAAGGTCTCTCTGAAGAACTTTGATCTTGATTGTGAGATGTGGCCAGTGCTGGGCTAGGACCCTCTGTTGTGGCTTGAGAGAAACACAAGATGCACAAAGGTAGAGGCATCTGCCCCAGATATTTGTGTCCAGCTTGTGCTGGCACCTTCCAGGCTGCAACTGAACACCCTGTACCCTGACCCCAGCATTGTTGTGTCTTTGTGCTTTTCAGGTATGAGGGACAAATGGCCCATGAAATGGACTCTCTGGGCATTATCTGGTTTATCATTGTCCTTCCTAAGCTGGAGTGCCCAGAGAGGAAGACAAGCACTAGATCAGGACAGCAAGTGGAGACACACTGCCAGTATTCCCATCTTTTTCCTTGATGTTATCTCATCCTGGAACTTATCTCAGCCCCCAGGGCCTCCTCACCTTGTAGCCAGCCTCCCCTGAGGCCTTCTCAACATGGCATGTGACATTTTGTGAGGCCTCCCCTCTCCTCAGAAGGAGTTACTGAGATGGGCCTTACTCCTGACCCTGTTCTGAGCTTCTGGACTTCAGACTGTGTTGTCTGGAATCCTTAAGGATAGCTGTGAATTGCTTAGTTCTTATCTTTCTGAGCACTAAAAGTTTTTAAATTAACCCTCTTAGAAGAATATCTTTCTAAAATAAATGGCATAGTTCTCCACTCTTTTGGAGGGTGAATGTGTAAACAGAACAAACCTGTTAGTCCATGAGCACAGGGAATTCCTAATGTGAGAACTCTACCAAGGCAGACTGGCATGTGCTCTCCTAATGTCGAGTCTCAGTGCTCTCTCGCTCTCTCTGTCTCTCTGTCTCTCTCGCTCTCTCTCTCTCCCTCTCTCTCTCTCTCTCTCTCTCTCTCTCTCTCTCTCTCTCTCTCTCTCTCTCTCTCTCCCTCCCTCTCTCTCTCTCTCTCTCTCTCTCTCTCTCTCTCTCTCTCTCTCCCTCCCTCTCTCTCTCTCTGTCTCTCTCTCTCTCTCTGTCTCTCTCTCTCTCTCTCTGTCCTGAGCTTCTCTGCCCACCACACTGTGGGGCTCTCCCTGAATTCTTAAAAAGAACATCCCATCCTGGACCAAAGCAGCCTTTCTGAAACTGCGAATCTTTGTTCTTGTGCCTCCGTCTGATCCGGTAAAGAGCTGCGACTTCTCTGACTGATGTTTCGTGGCCCTGCCTGGCATCTCTTTTTTGTCATGTGGCTGCAGCAGCTGCCCCCAAATCTGCTCTCTTGAAACTACGTAAACTTAGAAAGCAGGTAGCCAAGTTTGTTAGAATCATGTATAAAATAAGATTAAATGGGCTTTGAGTGTCTACACATTAGTAGCTCTATGTCATGTCTTCTGGCAGCAGAGAAGCCTTTTTCTTACCTCAGTGTGTCCCCAGCACACGTGGCAGCAAGGAAGACAAGCTTAGGAAATGGCAGAACTTAAAGTACTTTAATTCATTTTAACTTGCCTAAAGTTCCTTTTTTTTTCTCCCTTTTTTCTCCCAGTCTCCCTTTCCTGGTGATGATGAAGAAGAGGTTTTCGACAGTATTGTAAATGATGAAGTAAGGTATCCACGATTCTTATCTACAGAAGCCATTTCCATAATGAGAAGGGTAAGAACTAAACAGTATTCATTAAGTCTCTTAAAACTAATTTGGTCTGAAGAAAACTCCTGCAGCATTTAATTTATTTACACTCTCCTATCCCCACACACACCCATCATTACAAATAATAGCTGACCAAATTTAGGATATGCCTATTTCATCTATACTCTCACCGGTCTTTGGGATTAACAGAACTCTAACAGTGATTAAAAGGCACCAGAAACCTTTTCTCCATGCCAAATGAGGGTGAAGGGACCAAACTTGGAATCCTGTCCAGATTAAACTAAGCAACTTGCCCTAAATCACCAACTCTGGGGGTTGGAAGGATCCTCGCAGCCCTTCGGTCTAAGCTCCAAGTGCTGTCATAACAGTACCCTGCCAGGCACGACCGGCACCTCTTTGTAGGTTAGGAGGATGCTGTTTTCTGACTCAAATAAAGTAAGCCAAAGTATTGTTTATGCATTTCTGACTTAGAGACAGGGACGAGGCTGTCAGCTGCCCATCTGTGGCAGAAAGACAGTCTGGTGTCTTCCTCTCGGACCCGTAACCCTGACGACAGCCCTGTGGATGGCTGTCACTTAGCCAGATCTGAAGAAAGGTCCTGCAGTCAGAATTGTCAGACAAGACCCTGGAGAAGGGAGCAGAGCTAAAGGCAGCTTTGGGGAATCTCATCAGGGACGGCGGAGGCAGGTTTTAATTTTACAACCTTGTTTTTGTGATATTAGCTGCTGAGAAGAAATCCAGAACGGCGCCTGGGAGCCGGTGAGAAAGATGCAGAGGATGTCAAAAAACACCCATTTTTCCGGGTAAGTAGGACCCAAAGGGGACTATGAATGTCATTTAGCAACTCGCCAGAGAAACTCACCCGTCTGTGTCCTTTGCTCTGTGCCTCAGCTCATCGACTGGAACGCTCTGCTGGCCAAGAAAGTCAAGCCGCCGTTCGTTCCGACCATCCGAGGACGAGAGGATGTGAGTAATTTTGACGATGAATTTACCTCAGAAGCGCCTATTCTGACCCCACCTCGAGAACCCAGGATACTTTCCGAAGAGGAGCAAGAAATGTTCCGAGACTTCGACTACATCGCCGATTGGTGTTAAGCACGAGACACTGTGAAACTAGCCGAGGGACTCGCTCACGAGAAGACCGGCCGCTGCCGCCGAGCAGCCGCCCTCCGCTTGCTCTCTGGGCCGCTGGTAGCTTCTGGTTTTTTAAAATCACACGAAGATTTGTTTTAAAGTACTATTCTGATACCTTTCTTGAAGAGTGGCCTCTTGCAATGTATTTCCATTTTTATTCTGTGCACTGGAAACAGTTTTATGGGGTTTAAGCTGAATACAGGCCATATAAACATCCTTCACAGGTGGACACACTTGGATCCATGTTGTCTTTTTTTCCTTCCTCTTCTACAGCGGATACCTTTGTCGTGTGCTTGCCTTAAGTGGAAGGAAGAGCAGCTTGTGATCTAGCGAGGATAACCAGTTTACTTCATTCCACTGTGTTGTAAGAATAAAAGCTTGGGATGATAGTGAGATTCAACCTTAACAAGATACTCTCTGAATAAGGCAAAGGCTGTTATTTTTTTTTTAAGGAATTACTGTAATATTATCCAAAAGTGTAGTTTGCAGCTTGTGCACATTTTGGTGTTAAGTTTGAAAATAACGGAATGAATTGATGCCTTCTTTTGTAAATTTTCTATATTTATTAGGAGAAAATGTTTTTAATGCCTTATCTTTACCAACCATGTAAGTGCTTCCATAATCCTATGGACAAGTTCTCAAAGCTACTTGCCAAACAGTTCTTTGTTTGTTAAGCTTTGCTGAAACAAACAGAACGTCCGCATTTATTTAGCAAGGAGTGCTTGTGGTCAGTCTGAATTGAGATACTGTATTTACTGTACGCATTCCCAAAGCCTAGACGCCGCGGATTTCAGGCCCGACTCCAAAATCAGTGCACAGATGAGCTGGCTAGCAGCTGCCCACCCTGCGTCCAGCGGCCTCCCCTCGTGTCTGCTGTATTCGGGCAGCCGTCGGCGTGGACCTGCCCCGCACACGTCTGCGTGCACGGCGTAATCTGTTCGGCGTCTAGGCTTGGCATGTAATTGGACCACTTCGTGACTCGGCCGCGGTGGCCAGCAGACACCTCCGACTCCAGCATTTACCGGAAGTGCATTTGTATACATTTTAGGCCACAGAACCCAGATTTTATATTGGCAGTTACTGAGGGTAAAAAGCAATATGTTGTAACAGAATGTATAAATATTTTTGATAAAACAGTGTATGTATATTTTATAAACCTATTATAACACTAAAAACTGTACCTCAAAAGTCTCAAAAAATAATTTGATCAAATATGCTTATAACACTTTGGAGGGCCTGTTTGGGGTTATCTGAGTGTTCCTCCAGGAGAGTCACTTTGCCAGCCAAGAGTTGCTCCCTGCCTAGAGCCTTTTTCCTTGTCTGTGACTGATCTTTTTTTCCCTCAATTAGGATATATAATAAAAATATATCTCATAATCCTGGCTCCACCACGTGCCACGTAGGATCATCCTACCTCAGCAACAGCAAGCTGTCGGCTGACCCCGACTGCATTAGCCACACGATCGCTATAAGCAAACTCCCCTCTGACATAGAGTGCGTGCTCAGAGCCCTGAGCGACAAAGAACTGAGCTAACAATGCTGCTGAGCGTGTCCAGACCCCGGCAGCTCCCCCCCTCCCCCCCCCGCAGCGCAGTAAGCCCCGGGATCGCCGGCGCGCTCACACATGCCCTTTGACCCTGACAAATTGATGATGATATAAAGCTTGCAATGCCGTGCAAAGAAGAGAGCCAACAAAGAAAGCAGGCACGGCGTGCTGGGTCGTTCCTCCGCATGCCAAACGCTCCCTCACTAAAGAGGTGCCAGTCGGCATCCTTGGCAGGGAGCCGAGGAGAAGGGGCTTAGCCGGGTGCTCTAGATCTCATCGAAACAGCGTTCCGCAACTAGGAGGCAAAATACTTTTGAGGTACAGTCCGCTTCCCCCGTCTGGTTCTCACATCGGCCCGGAGAGCCGTGTCGGAAAAGGCTTTTAGCATTAAACACTGAAGTAGCCTTTTGTAACTACACATTGTACAGAAATCTTTTTATAATTGAAGTCAATCACTAAAAAAAATTAGAGGGCAGGGTATGTTCACACAATTAAGCTGAAGAAAGCACTAATTTTCTCTGTAGTTTTTTAAAGTATATTTTTAGTCAGATTTAAAATTTTAAACTCTAGATTGTAAATATATTTTGCTATACTGTATCTGTAAGTGGCTGCTCAGAGCACTTTGTAAGGAAATTAGGATATTTTAGAATGGTACACTATGCATTCATTAAAGTGAGACGTGCCTTTAACAATGTCATTCTAAAAAAACTCGAGTGTTTTGCAGTCATTAATTATCACAAATGCACAAATTAAAGTTTAAATAGATTGTACTTTGTAACTTTGTTTTTAAGTATGATTTTCTTTTAAAGATCTCCTGTGGCTCAGAACAGGGCCCCGAGGACAGTGTGCAAAATGAGCCTGTTCTGTCTTTAGGTCTCACGGCTCTGAACGAAGCACGACACGCGCGCTGTCCGGTCGCACGGCGAGCGCTCTTGGTCTCAAGGGGATGAGGGGGGGGGAGAGGAGGGGGCGAGGACACGGCCCCCGCGGGAGAGGGCGGCAGGGGCGGGAGCCGGGCTGTACGTAGTCCTCATAGGGGTCTCCTTACTGTGGAGGTCAAAGTGCTTCGTGGTAAGAAAGAAGCGTAGCCTTGGATAGGCAGGCGGGACAAAACGTTCCTTGAGATTTCCGTGTTCGTCTCAGAAACTGAAGCAGTTATTTTCCTTTTCTCCTCTATATGCGTAGATCGATTCTCCCACTTCCTGGGGTTCCTAAGGTAGTGAATCCACTAAAAAGAGAGCCTTTTTCAGGACAAAAAGCAAACAAATTGGAGATGCCAAAATCGGTTAGAATGGAGTCGATGGAGGGAATCCTGTGAAGGCAAATCTTAGGTCTCCTCCAAGAAAGAATCATGATTATTTTTAGAGTCCCGTGAGGCGCGAGACCCCGGAGACCCCGGAGACCCCGGCAATCCGAAAACACGTCCCGATTTAAGACTAGAGAATAGAGAAGTTGGGGGCCACGAGGTGGCGTTCCAGGCCAGGGCAAGGCAGCTTCCGTGATCAGGAGCCGAGAGATGCCCCCCTCCCCCGAAAGCCAAGGAACAGTCCTCCGTGCTGGCATTTCTAGAGCGCTTTAAGGTTTGCAAAGCACCTCGCAGCTGCTTATCCTCACGCCCGCCCGAGTCACCCAGACAGGAAGAAGCGTCCGAGGCTGGCTTTGAACTTGGGTCTTCCAGCTGCTCCCACCCAGGACCGCCGGGCTCCAGGCCTGCCTTGCTGTCTCCTAACTCCTCTTTCCACCAAATGTGATGATGAGATAAAAAGACAAAATTTTAAAATCAGCGAGCGGGCCGAGAGCCAGGACTGGCGTTGGGAGGGCCCGGAGTCTAGCCTCGCCTCAGACGCTTCCTCCCCAGATGACTGGCCCAGTCACTTCCCCCCAATTTCCGAGGCCTCCCGCTCTTGTGCCTTGGAACTAACACGTGCTATTGATCCTGAGAGGAAGGGACAGTGTTTAAACCAAAAAGCTTGCCTAGGAATACATTCCCCCCAAGAACTGCTGCTGAGGAACAGATCCATGTTGGCTTAAATGAGATTCTGGGGTGACCCCCAGCTTCATTACCCAGCCTACTCCGTGGCTCACTTCCTACCTTCCAACCCTCTGTCTGAGGCCATTCCGAGAGTCCTCCCGCTCGTCCTGGGATCGGCCCACGGCTTTGGAACGGTCCGAGACCTCCAGACAAGCACGCGCTTCCTCTTCGGAGCCTCTCGGGCTGGAAGCGGCTGCCGCTGGGGGAGGTTGTCTATAGGGCGACCGGGCCGAGAGTGGGATTTGAGAATGAAAATAATGGAAAGATTCCTCATCAAAGAAAGGTTCCGTGATCCAAACGGCCCGACTTGCTCTAAAAAGCACCCCAGAACCTTTCGGGAGCCAAAGCACAACGTGGGGTCCAAGTCTCGAACTTTAAAGCGGCCCTCGAGAAGGTTTCGGGGTCCGTCTTCTCGGATAGACGCCGGAAGCCGCTTTGAGGAGAGATCGGAAGGTGTCGAACATTCCGCAGGCTTCCCGGCTACCTCGCCGCATTTTGCTCCGGTCGCCTACGGATCATGGAGGAAGGCTGTTCCTGATTGCCAAAAAATGGTTGCGTTCCCTTCCCTCAGTCGCGAGCCTGGCTGAAATAAAAACGAGGGCGCACCCACCCAACAGAGCCTTCCGGGGGCTCCTAACGAGGTAAGCTGTAAAATCCTTTTGTGATCCAATTCACAAAGACGCTCCGTCCACCAAGGAAGCAGTTTGTAGCAGAACTCCTTCCTCGGTTATCCACGTAGAAAATCACTTGGGGAACGCAGGGGACAATAGTTAGACCATCGTTGGGTCGTGGCGAAGAAAGTTGCCGGGAAAATTGGAGAACGTTCACGAAGTCCCTCTAATCTCCCCCCCTTTCACAGAAGAGGTGCTGTTCTTGCCAAGGCAACTCCTTGCCCATGAGCAAGTGGCCCCTTTCCATCCCATCTTCTCCGCTGCGTTGCCCCGTCCGTCTCGGCTGCTTCGTCTCTTCAATCTCTCCCTGTCTATGGCTCCTTCCCCGCTCCCTGCGCGCCCTCACTGCTGCCTTCCTCATCCTCCATTCTCTCTTCGGGAGCTAAACCCCTTCAGGAGGCTGTCTACAATGGGTGCCTCCAATCTCTTCCTCAATCGAAACGTTTCCAAGGCGAACGATGTCTTTGAGACACCAGATCTTCTCCTCTTGATAGATTCCTCCTTGGGTTTGGCAATATGCTTGCTCGTTCCCAGCCGTCTTACTTCTTGATGGCGCCTCCGTCTCCTTCGTGGAATGACTCTTCATTCAGCTCCTGCCTGTCTGGGTATCCTTCAAAGCCCTCTTATTCTGCCTCTAAGCCAGGGGTCAACTAGCTCCATCCATGTGATTCCCCGCCCTGACGTCCATTCTCACGTCTGCAGCTTCCTATCAAACTTCTCCAACTGGATAACCTATAAATAGCTTAAATGTATCATTTCTAAAATGAAATTCCTCTCCATCATAGCAGGGAAAAGGGACATTTTTATTGTTAGACGTTTCCCACCACGTTTCACCCTTGGCTTGCAAGTTGGATCACCGCTTCGTTGCCCGCTTGCAATCCAGTTTCTGACCCCTCTTCACTCCCCAAATGGTGCCCTTTCCAAAGGCTCTTGGCACATAGGAGAGGTATCTGTCCTTCTTCCCGATTTTCCTGTTACTGTTGAGGATGCCTAGGCACAGGCTCCCAGTCTAGGCCTGCCAGATTCTCTCTGTTATCAAGTTCTACCCATTCCAACCTTGTAATTCCTCTATACTCCCTTCTCTGACTGCCACCAATATGGTACAGACCTCATCACCTCGTCCCTGGACCATTATAATAGCTTGTTGGCTGACCTCGTTGCCTCTCCTCCAGGCCATCCCTCACTTGTCTGTCACAGGGACCTTCCTAGATCTCAGGTCTGACCATGGCGGCTCCCTCCCACCTCCAGGACCAACTGTGGTTGCTTTATTTCTTGATTCCAAGGGCAGCTCTTCCTCCACTTCACTATACTCCTACGGCCCCTCTCCTAGCATTGAGAGCAGACGCTCTTCTCCCTCTGTTTCCCGGGTGCTTAGCATGGTGGTTGGCCCAGTTACCACTGATAAATACATGTTGACTGACAAGGAGGGTCTCGGACTTCAGATGAAAAGGCCAAGAGCCATCGGAAAGATAAAGTCGTGGGAAGCCGGTGGTCAAAGGCGGGAGAAGAGAGATTATGGAGGAGACCACGGGGACAATCACCAATGATGAAGACTGGGAGGGAAGCCGGAAGCCATTGGGTTTGACCACTGGCCATTGGCCAAGCCATTAGCAAGCATCTACTGTGTGCCAAGAGGCCTTGAAGAGAGTGCAGCTTGGGTAGAGTATTGGAGGCAGAAACTGGATTGTAAATGGTAAAGAAGAGGCAGTGAGGACGCGGAGGCAATGAGCTAGAGGACCTGGGTCCAACTTGCAATCCGAGAGCCAAACCATTGGGAAATGTTTAGCAAAATGAAAATATACACATTCATTTGTAGTTTTCTGATTCACTAGGTGGCCTTTGGAGAACTTTCTATTTGAGTTGGACAACATTGACGAGTATTTGCTAGAGGTCTAGCAACGAGAAAGGAGAAGAAAAGGGAATATGTAGTCTTGGGGAATAGCAGGGTCAAGGAAAGTGTTTTTGGTTGTGGATTCAACATTTTTGTAAGCAGTGAGGAAGGATTCAGTGGAAAGAGAGGGGCTGAAGATAGAAGGCCAGGCATGGCAATCAATAAAATAAACTGGAGGAAGGAAGGTAAAGGAAATAGTTTTAAGAATCTACCACGTGGGAGCAACTAGGTAGCATAATGGATAGAGCACCAAGTCTGGAATCAGGAGGACCTGGGTTCAAGCCTGGCCTCGGACATTTCCCAGCTGTGTGACCCTGGGCAAGTCATCACCCAAATTGCCTAGCCCTTGCCACTCTTCTGCCTTTGAATTGATACGTAGTATGGATTTTAAGACAGGATGTAAAAGGGTTTGTTTTTTTGTTTTGTGCCACTTTGTGCCAGTCATCTGTGCTAAGCGCCTTAAAATTATCTCATTTGGTCCTCACGACAATCTTTGGAAGAAGGTATTATTTTTATCCCCATTTAACTGAAGAGAAAACAGAGGTTAAGTGATTTGCCCAAAGTCACATAGCTAGGAAGTATCTGAGGCTGAATTTGAATGTGTCTTCCTGACTCTAGACTCAGTGGCAGAACAGACTTGAAAGAGCAAGACAACCCTCTTTTATTTCCCCCCTTATCTTCTGTCTTGGAATCAATACTGGGTAATGGTTCTAAGACAGAAGAGTGATATGGGCTAGGCAATGGAGGGGAAGTGACTTGCCCAGGGTCACATAGCTAGGAAATGTCAAAAGCCAGATTTAAACTGCCCCATTTTCTGTGATTGGAACCATGGAGGAAGAAGGAGATACAGAAAAGGAGTATAATGCCCCAGTCAAAAAAAAAAATAGCATGACTTTGTAGTTCATTTAGTGAGAAACTTAGCTTCCAGGATAACAGAAGTGCTTCACCCTTGCCAAATTTCATCAGGAGTTCTTGTTCAGCTGCAGGCATCGTTGTTTTAAGAAAGACGGCCATCTGGAGTGTCCAGAGAAGGGAAACACCAGGATGGCGAAGGACCTGGAATCCATGTTAATTGAGAAGGAACTGAGTATATTTAGCCCAGAGAAGAGTTGAGGACATGATAGCCATGCTTAATTTAAGTATTTAAAGGACTCATGAGGAAGACTCAGAATTGTTTCATTTAGCTCTAGAAGGCAGAGCCAGGAGTAATGGATTTAAGTTGCAAAATGGAAGATTTACTCAGGAAAATCTTCCAGCCAAAGAGAGCTGACCAAGAGTGGAATGGGCAACCCAAGAAGGCATTCCCTGTCCTTGAAGGTATTTGAGCAGAGGAAGGAGAACCACTTGTCCATTATGCCACATTGGGGATTCCTTTTGCACATGGGTTGGCTAGATGGCATTGGGGTCTTCTCCAACTCAAAGTATATGGTTTGATCCTCATGACCATGCTACGAGAGATGTTGGAAAGGTATTATTATCTGCACTTTGAAGAGGAAACTGAGGCTTGGGGAGGTTCAGATACACAACTATGAAATGTAAGGGCTGGGAAGGAACCCAATGGTCCTTTGACTCTACCCTACTCAATGCTGCTTCCAAACAGCCCAGTGAGGCAGGCAGGAGTCATTCAAAGAAGACCTTCATCGAGAGACAGTCAATTGCACTAAGGTCAAAGCATTGGAGCTGGGATTTGGAGCTGCTCTTCCAATTTCAAGTCCAGTTTCCTTTGGGGCGCCATGTTGGACTTGGTTGTCAAATGGTTTTCCACCCTATTTTGCTTGTTTACTCTCTGAATTTCCATAGCTGTAAAATGGTGGTGATGGTAATAAGCCCTACTTCACAAGACGCTCCGATGAGAAGGTAGGGGAGGTGATTTGCAAACTTTAAAGTTTTATAAATGTCCGTTCTTATTTCCAGTATAACAGCTTAACACGGGAAAGAGTGAGAGAAGACTTTGTTGAACTCTGAAGAGAAACAATCACTCATGCCACAGCTGGGGCCCCGTATCCACCCCTCACCTTGACCTACCACAAAATTGAAGACCCCCAATTTCAGCTTGAAGTGCTGTGGGGCCAGAGCGTCGATTTGCCATAGAATTGTAGTAATCAGGATGGCGACACCGTTGGATCCGGCAGGCTTTAACTATGTGGAGCCCAGCAAGCCCAACACAATTGAGTAGAGCTCTGATGCTGAGGAGAAAGGGAAGGGCGTGTGTCTGGTTGTCTGTTTGTCCATCTGGCTTTCTGCCCTTAGAGGCCAGGGAATCGGAGGGGCGACGTTTTGGTGGTTCCACAATTGGCAGAGGAGATGAAAACTCCAGCAGCAGGGAAAGCCAGAGCCATGGACGACGATTCAGGATATTGGCACTGGGCATGGCAGCCTCTGCGCTGGATTAGGACCAGATGGGTGGTAGGCTGGCCCCTCTCCGCTGTCGGTTGGGATAATTAAAGTAAATCTTGCACCTGTGATAGGAGCCGAGCTCAGAAACCCAAGGAGAGCTCCGGCAAAGTGCACAGGCTGAGTAGAACACAATTGTTTGCTGTTGAGGCGATCCTTTTGATGGAAGGACCGGAGAATGACTTCTGGCTTTTAATTCATTGTTCCCTTGGCACATTGCAAAGCAGATGTGCCTTAAGAAAAGCCATGGAAAGGACTAGGCTCAGTCTCCTTGGGTACATTTAACGGATTGGGACTGCCACATCTAAGCAAAGGGCAAGAAATTCACTTTAATGGCACTGCCAGCCTCACAAATCATTTCAAAAGGAAGGATCTGAGAGGAGCCGGGAGCCCCACCTCCCCTGACCTTGCGCAGACGTTCCAGGTTCACAGGTGTGGATGGAACACGGCATAGATTTTCAGATGTTTCACTATGTTGATCTTTTTTTAATTGTTTTTTTTCCTCCTATTTCTTTTTGTTTGTTTAAACCATATTCAGTTAAACAGGATGGCCCTCTGGAAAGACAAGAAGATGGAGGACATATATTCAGTCATATAAAAACAAAAGATATTGATAAATGTTTTAAAAAGCAAGAACTCAGATTCCAAATTTCACTGCCAAAAATTGGTTTTGTGACTTTGGGCAAGACATCTTCACCATTCTGTGCTTCAAGGATCCTCCTCTGTAGATCAAGCTCAGCAATCAAGAGAGCCATTTTGGGGGTAATACGATTGAAATGTGAATTATTGAATAGTTATAATGTCCCCAGACAACATTCTCAGACTATAATTTGCAGCTTAGTTGACTATCTAAATTGGTAGAGAAATTCCCTCAGATTGGAAATTCCCTGCGGAAAAGAACAGGCATTTATTTGGTACCTACTATGTGCTCGGCACTGTACTAAGTACCTTTCAAATATTATTTCTTTGCTTCTTACAACAACCCTGGGAGATAAGTGCAGCAATGAATCCCCATTTTACTATTAAGGACCCTGATCCAGAGGTGCTAGAATGATTCCCCCAGTCCCATATAACCCCCTTCCCTAGCCCTTGATGCTCTTCTGCCCTGGGACCAATTCCAGGATGAAAAGTAAGGTTTTGTTTTGTTTTTTAAAAAGGATGGCATGGGAGCCAGCTAAAGAGTGTGTAGTCGCTAGGGGATTGGGGTCCAGAAGACAGAAGTGTGAATTCTCCCTCAAACCCACCTGGACTCACCCAGGGAAATTATTTCAACTCTTATCTTGAGTTTCCTAATTTGTAAAATGGAACAAATAATAGCATATACCTCTGAGTGACAGAGGATACTTGGGTGATTCTCAGGTCAAACATTTTGGCTTATATCCCCCTAAATGAAAGCTCTGGTTGGGCATCCCTAAGAAACCTGTTTAAATCTCGAAAGTCCTTTTGTTGACCATTTGCCTAAGGGCTCCTGGACAGGGAAAAGGAAGCAGAGCCAAAGACCCCCAATTCAAGGACAATAAACACTTTTGTTACATCTTCATCTCTTAAAGGCTGTTAAAGGAATGTTCAATGTAACTGTCCCTTTGTGTACTTTGGTATCTTTTTAGAATGAAAATTGGGGTTCCCTAATGGTGGGCTGTACCCCAAAGCACCCAAAATAAAATAAAGGAGGTGGTGATAAAATGCAAAACATAGACAGTTTTATTAAACCTTGGCACAAGAGTTGGGACACTCCCAAGTTAAATGCTCAAGACAATGCCCAGAACACACCGAAAAAAAATAAAAACCCAATTTATAAAGAAAATGCAATTTTGTGTTTCATTCATTTTCTCTTATCTTGTCATTCTGCCACTCTGGTGGATTCCGGCATCCCCTGGAACCATGAAACTGGCTTTCAAAGTGATAGTTTTAGGGACAGTCTAAAGGTTGGGGTCAGATGTGCTTTTACAAAATATACAACTGAGAACAATTTCTGATACTCTTGGTGCTAGGGAGGATGAACAGGAAGGGGGAGTTACATTAAGTTTCTAATTCTCAATGAAAAGTAGGTCATAAACCCTTTCTCTGCTTATACAAGCTGCTTTTGTTCTTCCTCACAGCCTTATCCAAGGATCACCATCATCTGGGTCTTTCAGCACCTTTGGAATACAATTTTGGAGGGGCTGCAGGGCTGTGAGAGATGTGTTATGGAGGAAAGTGTTAGCTGTCTCACCCAGAATTTTAAAAGGAGCCTTTAAAATAGTGGTTGATTTATGAGAGAAACTGGGGTGGGGTTGGGGGAGCCATAAGAAGGATACCATCTACTCCCTTCTAAATCACTAGTCTACAATTTTAAAAGAATCCACTTTAAAAATGCCACTAAACATTTCTTAAGAGTAAACGATTTCTCTGTAGGAGCAGGATTGAGGGGATTAATTTACTAACTTTTACTAGGGTCTTAAGGATATTAACTTAAAGATCTTAATATTGCTAGCTAAATTCTACCTTGAGAAAAAAAACACATTAATTTCATTGTATACAGTATCTCACCATTCTTTGAAGGATTCTGACTTAGAGACATTTGAAAAAGAATTACAGAAAAGAGAGTGAAGTAAGAGAGGAATTTCCCCCAGGAGGAAAGGAGGAAACAGCCATTTCAAAAAGCCCCAGGGATCATGTAACCATGGGAAAATATTCTAAATTAATTAATTAAATAAACTTTTTCAATTAAAAAAAAAGCCCCAGGGAACAAGACACATACCCCTTGCTTGTTATAGCTGTGGGGAAGTGGGACACTTGAAAAGAGATTGTCCAGAGAGGAAGGAAGAGCAGGTTTCCTCCTTGGGGGGGGATGAAGGACTGAGGGGGTCAGGGGCTTTTTGAAGACCCCCACCCAGAGCCCTTGATAACATTGAAGGTGGGGATCAGGAAGTAGAGGTTACCTTCCTGATCAACACTGGGGCTGCTAGATCAATTCTACCTAATTGTACTTGCCCCAGGAGCTAAGCTTAGTAACAGACTTATTGTGGTGGGAGTGAAAGGGGAGAATTTCCCTGACCTCACCAATGATTGTAGAATATCTGTAAAAAGAAATGAATGATTTTTTCTTTTTCCTTTTCCTCTTCCTCTTCCTCTTCCTCTTCCTCTTCTTCTTCTTCTTCTTCTTCTTTCTTTCTTTTTTTTTTTTTGCTGTACCACCAAATGGTCATTATTACTTAAAAAACAAAAACAAGCCCTGTCTCTTCTTCCACTGATCTGAGAGTGAGAGGAAAAACAAAGTTTATTTAACTATTTGTTGTGTGTTGTCCACACAAGTGGGAGGTTGGGGAAAAGCCTGATGTTGAATTAACTCTGTCCTACATTCTTGAATATGGGGGAGGTTTGGAAAACAAGAGAGAGTTAGGAGGTTAAAAAAAAAAGGAAACATGTGTGAGTTTCTTAAACTCTAGGGTAGTTTAACAAAGTGAAAATGGATTATTCATTAGGTTTTACCTTCTGTTTTAGGAAAGACAGAAGCAGGTTAAAAGATCTGTTCTATACCTTCCACCTTTCTTCTCTGCTGGCTACAAAGAGGGAAGGTGAGAAGGACTGGAAGAGATGTTTGATCTCTCCATTGGATTTCCTAAACAGTGTTTATTTCAAAGTTAGAATATGTATATATGTGGTTTTGAAAAATAACATCCTAATTCTGAAATGTGCTTGTTGAACTGAGCTAAATAAATATAAAGGTCCGGATTCAGCATTATTACAAATTGTCTATTAGGTTTATAAGATTACAGAAGGTTTTTTAAAGCATTGTTATTTTGTACCAATCTAGTAGTGGGAAAACATGCTGTTTTCATTGAGATTTAAAATGAATAAAATGGTTAAATGATTTCAACTTTTAAACATATTGAGAATAGGTTTTCATCTTATTAAAATTGAGGTAGCCAGCCTTCTTGTCAGAAAGAGCTTGCTTTAAGATCAAGAAGCAGCTAAATAGTAAACAGATGAGGACCAAACTCATAATAATTGCTGGCTGTTTAATGAAGTGCAATGATTCAATAACTTATATTCAATAACTTATAAATATCAAAATTTAGTACCACCTTAATAGAAAAAAGAGGTGATTAAGCACTAAGATTTTGCACAATCTAGGAAAGTGCTCACAAGTGAAAATGCTACAAACATTGGGAAAGAAAAGTTTCAAATCTGTAAATTTGAAATGGAACATGTATAAGAGTTGAGATGCTTTATGAAATATGACTAATTTATATGGATTGCCACTAAAGTATATGCTTTTAGGATAAGAATGATTTCATTGTTCAAATGTAATTTTTGCCTAATCATAAATGATTTATGAATTTATACTGTGGACTAAATTAATGTCTAAGGTGAATTAGATAAAACAATTTGCTAAGTAAGATATAGTGTTTAGATGATGCAATCTTTAAAAAGAATAATAATCTGGATTCTTTGGCTATTAGTTAGCAGGTAAAAAAAAATACCTGATGGAGTGAACTTTATGATGGTGAATAATGATGGTGAAAAGAAAGTGAAGGAAAAAAGAGGAATATTGTATTAGACTATGAAAGAAATAGATTGTTAAGGGACTTTTATTAGAATATGGGGCTTTTAAGTAAAGTCTGTTGGGAGGAATATATTTAAGTTTCAGTTATGTGGATATGTAAGGAGAAAAAGGCAAAAAAGAAAGTTCTGTTCTGCTTTGAGCAGAGGAGTGGGGGAGTGAATGTTTTGAGACTAGAAAGTTTAAGCAATTCTATAATAATTCCATAATTGTTTTCATTGAAATTCAAGAATTATCTCAATATATCACTTCAAGAAGGAGGAGAACCTGAAAGCCTAGCCCTCTCAAGGAAGTAAATAAATTGTAATAGGTGGGGATAAAATCTTCTCAGATCGATCCATTATGGGAGTCTATGAGGACTAAAATGGTTGGAGAAGGAATAAAGAAAATACAGAATTGGCATTACTGTATGGGAGAAATAAAGAGAAAAACATTTTTATCTGTAAACTTGTAGGACTTCAAGAAGTCATTAAAGTGAGAAGCAGGCAGCTCTGTAAAATAGAAATCTTGTTTGGGTTTTGGAATTTCAGGAAAATGGAATTAGATTACCAAGGAGGTAAACTTCTCTTAGCTGCAATTGGTGAGATTTGCCATTTAAGGTAAAAGACTCTTGGGATCTCCAATTACATTATTATGAATTTAGAATTCAGGTGTAACTGTCTGATGATTGATTCATCATTCAAGAGAACTACAAGGCACTTAGAGGACAAGTGAAAGTCCTTATAGAAATCGAAAAGGCAATTTTAGCTTATGCTGGGATGAGATCCTTCTAACTTGTTAAAGCCCCCCGGATTCTGATGATCACTGAGTGAAATAGCTATGACATGAGCCAATGACAACTCTGGCCTATATGCAATATAGTTGTAAAGTCACCCTGTGTCCTCTTAAGGAATAGACCTAAAGGAACCACTGAGGACAGTTGTAATTTTTTTTCCTGTTTTTCATTCCTTTGATCATAATTATAAAATGAAAGTGTGAATATTCCATTTCCCTAGCAACCAAGCAAATCAGTTGAAGGTTAGAATTTATAAAATGATAGCTAAGTGGAGTTTTGTTAATCAATAATCTGCATTCACTGTCAGGGTCCTGTAAGAACAATTATAAAAGGGGACCTCCAGTTTTAATTGACCATCATTGGAGCTTGAACCTTAGGCTCAGGATTATAGCCAACAGAATCTGGGGGGGAGAAATCTATCTGCAAAAGTATTGTTACTTCTGTGTTGAGATCTGTCATACCAAAGATTCTAGCAGGAACATCTCAAGGATTTCTACAAGCAACTTGGAACAAAGAAAGCAAATTTCCTGAGAAGACTGTCAGAGGGTGATTTCTAAGGATGGCGTTTATTGGCTATGGGGATATTAGACAAGTGTGAAGAAGTCTAACGTTTGATCAGTGTTATTATTTATTGTACTGATCTCCTCTGTTTCTATCAGGGACTTTGCTAATAATTCCCTGCTTAAATACTCTAGAATTTATTCAGTGAATAGTTGGGAATGTATAGATTATTTACATACAAATAGATGATAACGGAAAGTGATAAAGGAGGTTGCCAAACGTATTTGTAAAATAGCTCATGTTTTACAGGATGGATTTAGAAGTGGTTTTCCCTTCTTTGTGGGGTATTAGCTATTTTGGCTGAATGGAAGTTGGTTAAAACACCTTGGATTTTTTTTATGATTTGTGCATTAGGCAGCCTTTTAATTATTCCCTGCCTAATTTCTTGCCTCATGGGGCTATTGGAAATCTGCAATGGGCTGTTACACAACAATGGGATTCAGAAAGGGGGGAGGTTCTAACAGCCCAGGATATCTAGATTTAGAGAGGGAAACTGAGGCAAATGAGAATAAAACATCTCTGAAAATGAAAAAGGGGGGATTGAGTAAGTTAGGATATGTGTGTGATTCTCAGGATAAGCATTTTGGCTTATATCTCAATATCCCCTAAGAGAAAGCTCAAGTTGGGCACCCCCAATGAACCCCAAAGAGGAGCCAGGTTTAAATCTCAAAGAGCTTTTGTTGACCTTTTGCCTAAAGGCTCCAGGACAAGGAACCAATAAGACTCAAAGGCCCCTAGTTCAAGGACAATAAACTATTCAGTTACTTTTTATCTCTTAAAGGAATGTTAAATGCAACTCTTCCTTTGTGTATTTTTGTACCTCACCATTCTTTGAACCTTTCAGAGTTAGAGCCCAGACCAGAGCTAGACTGGACAAAGGAGGGGGAAGGAGGGTTATTACAATTAGGTTTATCTGTGCCTAGCCAATTTGCACCCCAGAGCACAAAGCCAGAGTGCCTCCTTTCATGAAAGGAATAAAGCTCAGCTTTTCTTCACTCTTATCTCTGACTCCAGTTTTGTTATTTAAATAAATGGGACATTCAGGCTCCTTTTTTATTCTGTACACCTCCAAGGGTTGCTGTAGGGATCAAATGAGATAACAGTATTAAGTGCTTTGCAAACCTTCACATACTATATAAATGCCAGCTATTAACCAAAAATAATGGGGTAAACCAAATGATGACATAATTATACAATTGGAAGAGTCATCAGGAGCCATTTAGTCCAATTCATAGCAGAACAAGAATTCCCCCTACAATATACCCAGGTGGCCATTTAGCCTTTGATTATTCCACTTGAGGACTGTTCCATTTGGGGAAAAGTTTTCCCTTATATATCAAGCCTAAATTTGCTTCTTTACAACTTCTCTCTATGCTCCTTCGTTCTGCCCTCCAGGCCTAAACAGGAAATTATCTAAACCCACTTCCATGTGGGAGGCCTTAAAATAGAGATGACCACCATATTTCCATTCTCTTCCCTATTCTTCGCCTTCCCTTCCTGCCCTTTCCTAATCATTCTCTTCTCTATCCTTTCTTTCCTTTCCCTACCCTTGTTTCCCCTATCCTTCCTTTCCCTTCATCATCCTGGTTGCTTCCATTCCAACATATTCTCCTGTCTTTTCCACCACTAGCTGACTCTCCTCCTCTTTGATGTTTTTTTCTTCAGCTATTAGAATATATAAGCTCCTTGAGAGCAGGCTCAATCTTGTTTTCTTGTCTTACATACCTTTGGACACTCTCCTATTTATTCATATTCTTCCTAAAGTGGGGTGCCCAGAATGGAATAAGTCTTTACAAGAGCTTTCAGGTCCCTTACCCTAGGTCTGATGCCCCTCTCAAGCCAAGGATTGATCACACTGGTTTTTTTGGCCGCCATATTTATTCTGTTGATTCAAGCTAAGCTTATAGGCCTCTACAACACCCCACTCTTATTCCAAACTAAGTGCCTTAGAGTTGATTTTTAAAAATAATTCACTTGTAAGATATCTAATTCTCACACAATTTTTTTCTTTTTAGACTTAATTCAACATTCGCACACATCAAAATCTTTTTGGATCATGTTATATACACTATAAGGCATTGTGGGATCATGGAAAAATCCTGGGTTCAAATTTAGTTCTGTTGCCTACTTGCCACTTCCAGCAAGTGACTGAACCTCTCTGGGTTCTGCGTACCTTCATCTCTAAAAGGAAAGAGTACAGATTGTATAGATGACCTTTAAGGTCTCTTCTAGTCCAACATCTATAATCTTATGATCCAATATGCTAGCCATCCCTTCTAGCTTTGTGCCATCTGCAAGTCTGAAAAGTGCTTTATCCAAGTTCCCAATTGCAATGAGGCCTCAGAATCCATGGTTGACTCTCCAATCAGGGCTGGAGGCATCAGACTGAATACCGCATCCCCAGGGCTTCATTCAGATAGCAGATCTGACCCAGGGCTGAGAGAATACTGTGTGTGGTTTCTCTTCTTGGTGTCCCACATCTACCCACCATTATGGTATGTAAAAAATGATCTGGTACCATGTAAACTAAGTCTAGTTCCCAGGAACCCAAACCTTCAGCCAGAATCCTGGATCTCCATCTCCTTGTTGTTTAGATTGTGAACCCCCCCCCCCCCCATCAAGCTATATTATATATTCCTTGAGTGCAGTCTTTTGCTCTTTGTATTTTCATCACTTAGCATGATGGTTGGCACATAGTAGGCAATTCATATATGCTAGTCGACTCTGACTATGACTGTCATCCCATAGCCCTAAATAGATTCCCAGAAAACTACTACTTTCCCAATCCCATGGCTAACAAATTCTCCCCTAATCCCAGTAATTCCTACTCTCTCCTGGCGTGAAAATCTTCCTTGATATTCTACTTCTCATCCTCCTCTAGTTAATTCCTGCCATCTTCTCCCTAGTTTTTCAGGAACTGCTTTGCCATCTTTGTCTTGCCTTGTACTTAGAAGCTGCTAAAGACTATGGAAGGAAGTCACATCACCCTGCCAACTGGGTAGGCTACATATCTCATCTGTCCTTACTACTACAGGGCAGACCTTTCGTTTATTTTTGTTTATCTCACTCCTCTCATTGGAAGTCTCTTTGAATGCTCAGTGCCTTCCCAGCCCCTGTCCCACAGCAGAATCCTTACTTTAATGAGAAAGCCAAGATAACCCATTGAAACCCCTTTCTCTTCTATACATATCAAAATTTCTGAACTTTCCCATCCATCCCTTTCCTGTCTCTAAGGTGCCCTTTCTAAAACCAACCCAAAGTCTTTTGTTTGTTTGTTGTTTTTTATTCATTTAAATAATTAAGAATATTTTTCCATGTTTCCATGATTCATGTTCTTTCCTTCCCCCTCCTATAGCCAACGAACAATTCTACTGGGTTTTACACGTATCATTGATCAAGACCTATTTCCATGTTATTAATATTTGTAATAGTGATCATTTAGAGTCTACATCACCAATCAATCATATCCCCATTGACCCATGTGTTCAAACAAATCCAACCCAAAGTCTTGATTCCATCTTCTCCAAAAATTTGCTCCATTAATTATTCTCCTTCCCATCTATTAACTTTTCCCAAAACTATCACATGTAAAGGTCCATTCCATCCTTAAATAAAAAACCCTTCCTCTATCTTGCCGCTCCTTCAAGTTCTTTAACTGTTCTCTCTGCCAAACATCTAGAATCGTCTCTGGGCCGGTAATTCCTCGCTGACTTGTCTATTACTTCTTACCTCACTATTCTCTTGAAACTACTCTTTCCAAGGACCCCAACAATCATAACAGTTAAATCCAGTGCCTGTTTCTCAATCCCCATGATTCTTGACTTTGAGGATAAAGGTATATTTCATTTTCGACATGTTTAGTTTGAATTGCTTATTCAGACATTGAAAGAGAAATGCCTTGTTGGTCTAGAGCTAAACAAGGAATCAAGACAAGGAAGAGATTTGGGAATCCTCTGCTGCACAGTCAAAAAGCTACAGTCAATATCCCTTTTTCCTCTCATCTTAGATTCTCCTACCTTGGCTTCCATGCCACTGTGGTTTCCTGATTCTCCACCTAACTGACTCAGTCAGTCTCTGCCGGATAATTCATCCTCTGCCTCTTTAATGTGGAGGCTCCTTAGGCTCTGTCCTCTGCCCTTTTCTGCTTTCTCTATATTTTCTCCCTTAGTAATTGCCTGAAGAGGCTCATCTATCTCTACATAGAAGATGCCAACCAACACATTTTCAATTCCTTATAAGGCATGAGTTTAGATCTTGTCAGATTATTTGCTTATTTCTGGCTCCTCTTCAATTTATTGAAGTCCTTCTTAAGCACTGGCACTGAGAATTGAACACAAGAGTCTAGACGTAGTCTGCAAAGGCATAATAGTCACCCCCTTATTCCTAGAAGCAGTGCTTTTTAATGCAACCCAAGCTCATATTTCTTGTTTTTTGCTGCCATAGCACACTGTTGACTCAGAGTATTGAGCTTACAGTCCATTAAATACTTCAAAATTATATTCAGTCCAACTGCTTTCTAACTATATTCCTCTATTTTTGTATTAGTGATGGAGGGATATTGGAATAGAGCAAGGAGGCTTTTTCTCTCCTCACTGCATTATACATATATTATCACTCAAACCCTATCTCCATAATATTCATTTTTATAATACAGTAATCTCATAAAACCAAACCCCAAATCTTATAACCATATATATGTGATAAAATGTATGTTTTTCTTCTGTGTTTCTACTCCCACAGTACATTCTTCAGATGCAGATAGCTTTCTTTCTCCTAAATCCCTCAGCATTTCTCCTGGATCATTGCAATGCTTTTAGCAGCAAAGTCAATCACATTTGATTGTCCCACAATGTCTCCATTTCTGTGTGTTTTCCTGGTTCTGCCCATTTCACTCCACATCAGTTCATTGAGGTCTTTCCATTTCTTATAGAAATCAAGCAGCTCATCATTCCTTTTATTTTTTCTTTAAACCCTTACCTTCTATCTTGGTATCAATACTATGTATTGATTCCAAGGCAGAAGAGTGGTAAGGGCTAGGCAATGGGAGTTGAGTGATTTGCCCAGGGTCACACAGCTAGGAAGTATTCATCATTCCTTTTAGCACAATAGTACTCCATCACCATCATGTACCACAATTTGTTCAGCCATTCCCCAATCGAGGAAAACCCCCTCATTTTCCAATTTTTTGCCACCACAAAAAGTGCAGCTCTAAATATTTCTTTACAAACATCCCTTCCCACTTTTTTTTTTAATCTTTTTGGGATACAAACCTAGTAGTGGTATTGTTGGATCTAAGGGCAGGCATTCTTTAAAGCCCTTTGGGTATAGTTCCAAATTGCGGGGAGGCTTTTCATTTAGCATATTTAATGGTAACAAATTTATATTTGTTAAATTTCATCTTACTAGATTTAACCTAATAATTCAACTTGTCAAGATCCCAGGTACCTACAACTCTATAAATTCTGTGATTCTGTACTACATAGAATCTGAAAATTAAAGGGAAGAGAGATCGATTTTGATTCCTGGGAAAATTCTAGAATAGCTACAAGAAATGGAATTGGTCAAGAGCCATCATGGTTTCAACAAGAACAGATAATGTCAAACTAATCTTTTTTTCCCCTCAGTTACTCACTTGGCTGATGTGGGGAATGTTGCAGATTTATCTTCCCTAGATTTGAAGCAAGTGCTCAATAAGACCTTTTGTGTGGGGAGGGGTAGCAAATCAAAATGGCAGAGAAGGCATATAAATCTACGTGTTCTCTACCAAAAAATTATGATAAAATACCTCAAAACAAATTTTGGATAGAATTACCCACAAAAAGAAATGGAAAATAATATTTTAGCCCAAAACAAGTCAGGAGGATGGCATGAAAAATCTACTGCACCATGGTAGAAGTGAAGCTCAAAGCAATGATTCAGGGAAGCCTCTGCCATGGCTACACACTTTGGGAACAGCTGAATCGGCTGCAAAGGCTTCTGGAGCTCTGAATCACCGATGGTGAGGTGCTCAGAAGGAGATCACGGGGGTCCCTTTGATGGCTCTGGGTGCAAGGCTCTTGTATTACCCACATGTAAGAACCAGGTTGAGGTCTCAGGGTAAGGAAGAACATTAGCACCCACAGAGCTTGTGGCCACAGGGGAGCAGGGCACCTGTGTGATTGCTCACAGACCCAGAGAGCAGTAAGCATACCTCTTCTTACATCATACCATCTTGCAAGAACTGAAAGCAGCTAAGATCCACAGTGCCAGCTCTGAAGGCAGATGCATAATGAACCTGAAGCTTGGAATAGTGCTCCCTTTAGCACAGTTACAGAGCCCAATTTGGACAGTTTTTTTTTTTTTTTAAATTAAAAGGCTGGAAAGTGAGCAAATAATTAAAACAAACAAACAAAACAAAAATAAAAAAACCAAGGAAACAACACAGAAAGTTATTTTGATGATGGGGAAGACCAAAACAAACTCAGAAGATGACAACAAAGTACAGCTACCTCCAAAGCCTCCGAGAACTCTCATGTGGAAGACAGAAATATGAATTAGAGACAAGAATAGCTGAATTCAAAGAATAAACCTTAATGGTGTAAACCTTAAAATTTCTTAGACTTATGAATGTTGGAAATTTCCCCATTGGGAAATCTCATACTGGAAAAAATTTCCTACTGATAGTAAGAACTCTATTGGAATGTGAAAACCCTTGGCATGGGAAGGTCCTTCTCCTCCCTACCTAAGACTACTTTAGGATAGAAACCTTTTGCTAAACAATGGAAAGGGCTTTGACCTATGCTTAAGCATAGAACAGGAAGTTCTTTGAGTCATGATTGATTTTAGAATTGATACAATAGAGATACTTGGAATGACAGAACCAGGTCTTGGAAAATACAATCTCCACCCTACTCAGTCCTAACAGGATTTAGGAAGGGCTGCAGCAAAGTATCAAGATTTAATTATTGAGAATATGACCTTCAACAGACATGTGCAAAGCCAGAAGACCTCTGGGCGGTCCTGGGTTAAGCTAGAGCCACCATTGGCACAGGGGAGACATCGACAGTGATTGGTAGATGTGAGAACTGAGGGGAGGGGACTGAGATGGTTTCCTTAAAGATAGCGGGATCTGAGGAGGGAAGGAGGAGAGTTGCTCTGGTGCGAGAGGAGGTTTTGCTCTGAGCGAGGTGGCTCTGAAGGAGGACTGAGGAGGTTGCTCTGTGGGAGGACCAGGAGAGAAGGCTGGCTCTGAAGAGGAGAATTCTCTGGAAACATTTCTTGAAAGGAGGCTCTCTTGAAGGTGGAGCCTGAGGTTGGCATGAGAAGCCTTACCTAGAGAGATCTTGGGTGAGTGATAAAACCAACTAACTGATTTATTCATTCTTATTGCTTTCTTACTTTCTCTCTTTTTCTATTGATTAATCAGTGTATTATAAATTAAATTTCTCTATAAAACCCAGTTGGCTTGGGCATATTCATAAATTGGGAATATATTCCCTGGCGACCATCTTATATTTATATAAAACCAAGACACAGTAGAAAACATATTTCAGCAGTCATAATTGATATATATATTTCCCTTGCTCCCAAACATTTTAATTATCACAGTTTATGGCTCCCACTCTCTTATCTACAACTATTTAACACTCAAAACTATTTTAAATCTAACAATGGTTTGTTGTCAAATTGGAAGGTGTCCAGTGAAGTCCCCCAGGGAATCTGTGCTTGAGCCTGCTTTTTTAAAAAATCAATAACATCCTTATCAAATTTGCAGATAACACAAAGCTATGAAATGTATTTAGCACATCAGATAAATTCAGGAACCAAAGAAATCTCAATAGATAAGAAAACTGTTGAATCTAATAAGATGAAATTAAAGGGATAAATATAACATCTTTGATTTGGGCTCATGGAAACAATGCCATAAATATAAGAGTAAGGCAAGGCTAGACAGTAGCTCATCTGAAAAAGATCTCCTTGAGGACAGCCATTGGATTGGTGAAGGTGTTGTCCATGCCATGAGGACTGGTTCCCCCTTAGGGATATTTAGCCTGGAGAAGTCTAGAGGAGTGAAGGTGATGGGAGGAAGCAGGAAGAGGACTGTTTTCAGTGGGTAGTGATGGCAAAGATATGGATTTAGACTTTATGAAAAGAAGAACTTCCTGATGATGAGAACTCTCTCTGAGTGGAAGGGGCTTCCAGGAAAGGTTTCTCTTTCATTGGAGGTCTTTCAAGGACAGAATGGATTGCTGTCAGTAAGGTAATAAATGAATATTACATACGATTACATATATACTGCATGGTGTAAGGAGTCTTTTTTCTCTCCCTCCCCCTTTATTTAACATTAATTAAAAAATGTTTTTGATTTCCAAATTCTCTCCCCCTGCCCCCCGTCTGCCTCTCCTGCACCTAGTGAGAAGGCAAGCAATATATTCATTTTCCATGTGAAGTCATGCAAAAAAGTTACCCCCCCTCCCCCCCAAAAAAAGAGCAATTAAACAAAGTCTGTTTAGAGCTCATCAGTTCTCTCTCTGGAAGGGGAAATCCATTTTTCATCATGAGTCACAGAATGGTCGTGGATGATTGAATTGATCTGAGTAATAGATCATCGTGACAATATTTACGTTACTGTGAACAATGTTCTTCCTTCACTTGGCATCTGTTCGTGTTAAGTCTTCCCATGTTTTTCTGAAACCACCTGCTCATCATTTCCTATAGGATGACATGGGGAGTCTTTTTCTGGTAGGGACAGGATACGCACTGAGAAGCACTCTAAAGTCTGTGACATTGTTGAATGAAATGCCTGAAGACATGAGCACGGGGCTGAGCACAGATCCTGGGGTCCTTCAGTAGGACCTGCTGCCCCATCGATGTCGTTCTTTGGATCCAAACATTCAAGTGGCTCTGAATTTCTGTCATGGCACTTATTAGGCACAATCTTGTGAATCCACCTGTTTTCATCTTATCCACAAAATGAGTATGAGAAACGTCAGTACAAGTTACAAGCCATTTCCCTATTAGCCTAATAACCCTGTTTCAAATAAAATGAGGGCGCTTGTCAGCCGTCCTTGCTGAGAGCTTGCTCTCCAAACATGCCTTTTCCTCTTGTGCTTCGGCTCCACTAAAAAAAATCCTCCATGCTTTTAAAGACGTGGGGGTTCCCTACTCCATGGAGCATTTTAGGACTATCTCAAGCTAGAATGAATCTCTCCCATCTTCCAAAAGAAAGGGTTCCACTTGTGACCCATGGTAGGCTGCTCTTGTTTCATCAGACATCTTGTCATCTGACCTATTAGGCTGAAAATCCTCTGCGGTGAGGGTTGGTTCCCCAAGATGGAGGCAGCGCTAAATCCTGACTCACACACAAGGACGAATAGCTCCCCTTTTCCTTTAATAGCTATCCTTGTGGTAGTGATTACCTCAGCACTCTTCAGAACAGCCACATACGCCCCTCTCACCACTTTTTTGCCTTCTAGTGTTATTCTTTGCAAGTTTTGGGGTCAATGAAAAGTAGTGTCAGAAGTGTCAAGTTAGAACTTCCTCCAGAGTTCTGACTATCCAAGCGCAGCTCCAGAAAACTGGAAAAAAGCCTTCACTTTTAGTTGACACAATGATGATGCAGGGAGCTGGCGGGCAGATTTGCCTCAAAGCTTTTTACTCTTTGGGTGTGGTGGGGAGAAGGGAGAGAGATCTGAAAAAGAAGGTCACATAAAAACAAGACAGGTATAAGGGAAAAATTCTGAACAGAGCCTTGTCACTTTCTCCTCTGAGTAATGAGACAAAACGTTGGGGACAATTTTGGTTTTGTTCCCATTCAAATAACAGATTATCTAGTGTCATCCTTAGAATCTTCTCCTCAAAGTCTTTGACCTTATCGCTGTGCCATGCTACATAGGAAAACAATTGTCAAGATTATGAAATGATCCTTTTCCAGACTTGCTTTATTATTAACAATGAAATACATAATTTGTGGAACAAAAAGTTATTTTTGGAAAACGATTTATTCAGGAATTACATAATTTCAAATATTTTCCAAAATACAATTTACTATAATGCTACAAAAGAAATGAAATACAATAAGAAATTAATCTGAACTGTCATTAAATATTTACTTTCACTAATATATACATACAAAATGCCACACAATTATTCTGCTTAGCCTTGGAATGTGCGTTATTTCCCTCCTGCTGCATCTCCTTATTTGTTTCTCTAATCTCCCATTGCGAAGGCTCGATCTTGGCACCTCCTACAGTTCTTATTACAAGAGGCAAAGTTTGGCGTTCATAGAAGCTCGACATCAATGTAGCAGTTTACAGCTGGGGGAGTTTGTCCACAGGGGTGTCAAATTTGAAGTCTGCAGGGAACAGATCTGGGGCTCGAGGATAGATGAGTCTATAAGACTGCCGGATAGTAACGTCGGCGACTCCCGCTATGTCTCCAATTTCTAAAAGCCCCAAAACAAAACAGAAGCAAGTTACAGCCTCGACTTTTCCTCTTCCCACATTTAGGTTGTCACAACATGCTCATTCCAGAGAAAATCATGAGGCAACTCCAAGGAGCTGCTAAGAGCAAAGTCTCTGGTGGGAGTCCCTCTCTCTGCCAGAGACCTGGATTCTCCATGCCCCCCCCCCCACTTCCTGCCCCTTTAGCCATTCTCTCTCCTTTTCCAATCCTCAATGTTTCAGGGTCTTTTAAACACTGGCTCCTCCTTTCTTGTTGCTGAAATACATGCTTTGATTTGCTCAAACCTTAAAACTTCATGTGATCCAACATTATTTCAATATCCCAGGAAAAAATAGTCTAGTCTCAATCTTCTCACTTCCCACTCACCTTTAAAAAAACAAACTTTCACCATCTAATGGCTGGGCAGCTGGGATTAAGTGACTTGCCCAAGGTCACACAGCTGGGAAGTATCTAAAGCCATATTTGAACTCAGAGCCTCCCATCTTCAGGAACTCCCCACTCAGCTTTTGGCCTCCTGAAGATCAAATGAAGTGTTTGTTTGTAAGGGGCTAATTATTAGCAGTGAGCACTGTAAATGCTCATTTCCTCCCCACAGAGAGAATTTAATCAATCCAGAATAAGGGTATGTTTTGTGGCTATCTTTGTATCCAGCAGTCAGCCCTGTATAGGTACTTAATAAATTTTGTCTTTGGAGTTTAACTGAATTGCTCATAATTCACCTGTTCTCAATCAAGGTACATAGTGGACAGAAGTGCTACATGAACTCCTGAATTATAATACAGCAAATGAGTCACCCACTATGTAAGAATATGGAATTTGGTAGATTGAGTCTTGAAGGACGGGCATATTTGAATTCAAAACCGTGAAGAATTAGCCTTTTTATATTAGTAAAAAATTAAGTTTCCAGAACTGAGGAAATATAAAAGAATTCTAATGGCATTTGTTTTCATACTACAATAAAATCTCAGATAGCATCAATGAGAAACTTGTTAGGTATGAAAATGTGCCAAGTTAATTAAAACCAGAAAGAGAATTTCTGATACCACAAAGTTCATCATCAGCTTCACCACTAGGTCTAAAGTTAGTGGAGGAAAAAGGAATCAGAGAACAGCATGTGAATATTTGGAAACCAATTTCCATTCTTTCCAACCACTCCTTTATAATGCTACTACTTTTATCGGCATGGGAAGGAATAAAGTAGACATTTAAGTTGATAAAACTAAGACACACAGGGAGACCTTGGTCTCAGCACAGCAAGTGTGAGCTAAATAGTAAGATACACGACCTTAGCCCCAACGTAATAAAAAAAAAACCCACCCACTCCCTTCAAAGTATACTAATCCGACTGTATGAGAATATAAAGCAATGTGCTTGGACTACTTACAACCTAGCTTTGTTACAGAATGGTTATTTCATTCCATATTATCATAAGAAAGTATAATTGGAGGTTAACACGAGAAGAGTACTTAACATTTTCTAGTTACAGCCCTACAATCTTACCTCACCTATGAGCCCCTTTGGGGAGGGCATTAGGGACATGGCAGGAGATTTGTGATTTCCCCAGGAAAAAACCTCCTCTACCCCCATGCAGCTTGGCACCTACCCTGCCATTGCTCAGAGGGCAGTAACAGGGTCAACGACTGGACCAAGTCTCCTTACTCTCAAAGCCAGTCTCCTGTGTACCCCAACTCTATGCTGCTTCCTTATGAGACATATAGATAAAACTGAGCTCCGATTTAAGTATCTCAGTTTGGGAAATCTGGAGAGCTAGCTTTTTTAAAAGGGTAGAAAAAACAAAACCAAGGAAGAATTCAGAAAACAGAAAAGTTAACTCTAAAGAGAGAATTTCAAAAGAACACTTACAATGACATACATACCAAATAGCTCCATAACAAAAGAAAAGCAGCATCTGTTTACAAAGTCTGGGAAACTCTTTCCGGGTGGCATGTCCCACCCTAAATAAGGAAGCTAAGCCCACACAGAATGCTCCGTGGCACCACTGGCCCTCACAAGTCTCTTACCTTTCTGGGTCCTTTTTTCCGCAGAGGCTTGGGAGGCCATGTAGATGGCTGCAGCAGCCACAGAAATGGGGCTCCTCCCAGGCACCAGGTCCAGCTCCACAGCCTTGCGGGCAATGTGTGTGGCTGCCATCTGTACTTGCTTAGGAAGACCAAGGTTGGAGCAAAATCTCGACATGAAATCCCCTGTTGTGATCAAATCCACACTGGTTTCTAGTGCTTTCAAAATGAGCTTAAAACATCGGCCTATTTCTTTCTTGGAAATCCGTGATACAGCACATATTTCTGAAGACAAAAAAAAAAACACATGAGAAGCTCAAGCTACAGCATAATCTAAGTCAGTTGTTTAAAATTTCTTATTAAACAAAAATAATACTTTTTGCTTTAAACAGGGAAGTATGAGGCTGTAACAAGGGAATATATGCAAATTTCGACAATGTTAATCATTTAACATGTATCGGGATTTCAGCTTCTTCCATAAAACAGGGATAATCATACTCAAACTAACTCGGTGTAATTTTGAGGAAAAGTACTTTGCAAATCTCAAATGTGGTAAAAATGCCAATTATTATTATATATATCTCCAGGGATTGATTATGGGATTCTGATTAAAAGATAAAAACTTAAGTTATTTCAGAGATTCAACAAACGTGCAATTAAAAAAAATCAAGCCTCCTTTTGAAAAATTGAATACAAATGAGAATCTTCAACTCTAGGAGATGAGAATGGAATAGAGATACATTAGCAGAATGTGAATACTCTCTGGTTTAAGTGGAAGGTCATCAGGCTTTAACCATAAGATAACGAATCACAGTATATCAAAACATTCTGTTAAACATAGGAAAAATAAACATACTTGGTGGGAGAAAAAATTAAACTAAAAAAATCTAGTATTTTAAATAAAGAACAAAATAACAGTTGAAAAAAAAATCAAGATTAAGATAGGAAACTTATCAAAGTAACATAGGAAAACTCAAAGATAATCCTCCGTCAAGTAGGTCAAACTGCCTGAGAAAGCATCGCCCAAAGAGTGATCTGTAGAGATGCCATGTGAGCTACAGCAGAAAATAGGTGATTTACTTTGAATCTGTTTTTAACTGGTACCTATGAAATTACCATTTTCTAGATAATAAACTTAATGTAAGTAACCTACCTTTAAATGTTCTAGGAACGCCTTCTTGTCTACAGGCGATATAGAGACAAGCAGAAGCTATGGCATCATTAGCTCTCCCCTTCAGGCTCTTCTGTTCATACACTTGCTTGAATAAATTATTTGTTCGATCCTTCAAAGCAAAGAAACCAAGTTTAATTAACTCTAGGCCATTTAATTAGCCACAATATCAAAAATTCATATGCTCATTATGTTATGCTAACGAAGGCAATGCCAGAACAGTTTAAGAGAGGCAGACAAGAACTTACAACTATATTTCGAGGGAGGTTGATTCTGTCTGCCATGGTAGTAATTTCTTTGAAAGCATTCATCATTGCACGATCAGAACTGCTCATAGTTCTGCGATTTTGATACTTTGAGTTTCCAAATTCATCAAAGCTGGCTGCTCCTGTGCCCTATAGAACAAGAGTTTATTTCTTTAGATCATGATAACAAATTTAAATATTTAAAGTTTCTCCAATAAGTTTTGGACATAGATTTAAAAAAACAAAACAGGACACTTGATCTATTTCTAGACAGATATAATTACACTGCTAACTTCTTTCAAAACTGTATATGTAGAAAATAAGGTTCTTCAACAGCAAAATAATAGAGAATTTTTCTTGATAAGATTTTTATAATAGAACATTTACTTAAATTCATTGCCAAACCAAATTACCAAAGAATCACTTTATAATTACAAAAAATAGTATATAGAAGAACAAAAGGTCAAGAATATCAAGAGAAAAAATGAGGGAAAAAAATTGTAAAGAAGGGGTGCAATTTTAGTAGTCCTGACTCTCAGACTATAATACCAACCAGTAATCATTAAAACACTGAGGCAGATCATTGTGATTTTACAAAAACAATTCTCTATCATTTTTTATTGATCTTATTTACAACTAGTTGATTTTGTCCTGTGAACATCCAGGAGCTCTCCTTCAAGGATGCCTGATTTGCTGTCCATAGAAGTCTGGCACACTATCTTTAACCTTGTAGGTAGACACAAGCAAAGAATGCTTAGTCACAGTGGGATTTCTGTTAGCCTCTCATTCCCAACTTTCAATAATTACTGTTTCTTATATTTCAGCTATGTAACTAATCATGCTGTCCTCAACCCCAAGATGTTACCAACCTTATAATCAACTGTATTGTTATTCCCCACCTAACCTATTCTTTGTTCTAACTTTATAAAATGGAGCTTCATCTCCATCTCAAGCCTTTGGCTAACTACACTGACCCATTCTGTAAGAAGGCAGTGAGTCCCCTGTTAGTGCCAAAACTGTAAAGGATAATTTTAGCATTGTGACCTTAACTATGTTAATTATTTGGTTGCCATGGATATCCCAAATATTAAAAAAAATAACCAAATTAGCTGGAAATTTGTGGTGATTTAATTGAAATAGTGGAAAGAAATTAAGAAGGAAGAAGGAAAGGGTGTAGGATTTCTCCCGCCTGGCTAGTGCCAGGAGGAAGACCAGAGACTCTAGGAAGGTAAGAGTTTAGAGAGTAAGGAGGAAAGAATCAGCCTGAACTCCAAAAAGGGCTCAGCAAAGATGCCTGAACTTGAATCAGCTCGAGGGCAAACTCACTGCCAAACCCAGACAAATAGCTGCCACCACGCCAAGATGTTGGAACGCTTAGCACACTGCCAGCCAGAGTTGCCTCTCCGGGGAAAGAGGGAGAGCAGAGGAAGTGATGTGCCTTATATAGATGGTTTAATGTCACTTTCCTGCATCTCATCTGTACCAATGATAACTTAGCTTGACTTAGGACAGCCCAGGGGTCTGTCGGCTGTTTCTGGACATGTCTGTTGAAGGCCATTTCCTCAGATATATATATACTCAGATCCTTGAGTATGGTGCAGACATTCTTGACCTTGTTAAACGAGGTAGGGTGGAGCAATGTAGAGTTCCCAAGACCTGATTCTGTTAAACCAAGTATCTCCACTGTTACTAATCAGGAAATAGCTAAATCGGATCTTCTTCTAAAGTAAGGTCTGAGTAGGGTGGAGTAGTTTTAAAATTCACATTAGTAAAATGCTCTCTTGCTTAGAGAAAAACATGCTTCGGTCTACTTTTGCTGAATTTCACTCCCAACAATGAGCAAATAAATACTTGTAGCATAGTACTCAAAAAACCCCTAAAGTCCAACTACTTGAGTAAGGGCCCACCATTCAACAAAAAATGCTGGGAAAGCTAGAAGCACTTTGGCAGAAAATAGGAATAGGAATAGACTAATACCTCACACCATATCCCAAGACTTAGATATTAAAAAGTCATACCATAAATCAGAAGAGCAAAGGGAATTGCAGTTATAGATAGGGAAAAGAATTCATGCCCAACAAGGGACAGAAAGGATTACATAAAATAAAATCGAAGATTTTTATTATATGAAATTGATCTTTTTTTAATACAAACTAGTCTTTCTCCAGTGTGCTCACTGTAGTACCCTTACAGTACCCTCTGTTTAAGCCTGCCCTTATTTTCTGTAACAATGGCCCCAAAAGGCAGGGAGGTGGCACTAGTAGTGTGGTTGGGCCCTTGGATCCACCAATTTGGTGGCCATCCTCTGACTGTTCCCTGTAGATACCTGCATATATTGCTTCTATCTGCAGTTTCTGCCATCCACAGTAGATGTTGGAATATTAGTAATCTCCCACAGATATGGGGCCCTCCTGTATTAGCAGCCATATTTTAAAATGTTCCAGATTACTAGTAATTAGAGAAATACAACTTAAATATCTCTGAGGTTCTAATCTCAAATCTATCAGACTAGCAAAGTTGGCAAAAAAGAATTAGTAAAGGGGCTTTGAGAAACTATGTTGCAAAAGTCATTTAACTGTGCACAGCCTTGATATGTATATGTATGTTTATATGTCCTGAGTTTGTTTTTTTAAGTGGACCTATCAAATACAGAAACATCAATGATAAAGAACTGGAAAGTAACAGAATGTTCATCAATTGGGAAATGTCTAAACAAATTAGAATATAAAAATGTAATGGCATCTTCCTATGACATAAGAAATGAGGAAAGAGATGGGTTCAGAGAAACCTTGAAAAACTTATATGAAAGATTCTGTGAAGTGAGATGGATCAGAACAATTTTTAATCATACATGGTAAAAAAAAAATTAATTTTAGAACTCTGATCTATCTAAGAACCAACCATGATTCCAAAAGACCAAAGATAAAGCATGCACCCTACTCCTCCTGGAGAATTTATGTATTAGAGGTAAAGAATGATACATGAACAATAGATAGATATTTTTGACTAGGCATATTTATTATAAGGGTTTTGTTTCTCTTTTCTATTTCCCACTCACCCACATCCCACCACCCACATCTTCCATGGAGAGGATGGAAAGGACAGGAAATCGGGATAGGGCAACCAAAAAGAAAATGGAAAAAGAATAAAAAGTATTTTTTAAATCTCCAGAAAAGAAGTTGGAAGGAATCAAAATCAAGCAGAATATTTTTAAAGTTACTATGTACACAGAAATTCAGTTTCATATTCAATTCTATTTTACTGATGTTTGTAATAAAAAAAAATTCAAGTTAATTATGCTAGATACCTATTGATAAAGAACATACATGGCCTCCTGGCACAATTCACTTGTCATTAAGTCTTTTTACTTTAGATAGCTGAGTTATTTACAGATTATCATGACACTTAAAATGTAAGAAAAGTAAATAGGTAGAAAATAAAAATCAAAGAACATATAAAGTTTAATCCATTTCAATATAATGAAATAAAATACTTGCCCACAAAAACACGAATCATCAAGTACCTGATCCAATTTCATAGCACAATTCTTTCAAACTCTCCAAGAACAAAGAATTCCTTATGTAGATTACTCATAAAACAGTGTAAAGATTAAATTTAACTCTTCCCCAATTGTGAAAATGAAATTAACTCCCCTGCCCATTTTTAGATTTAATCACCAAAAGTATAAACACCCTACTTAAAGCTGAGTGGGGAGATCTGCCTATTTTTAGATTTAATCACCAAAGGTGATTTAACCCCCAATCACACTTGAGTGGGGGAGATCTGTGACCCATGTGTGCGATAGTGGGTGACAAATCAAAATCGACTGACTGCCCCCTGGGCGGTCCTAAACAAAGTTTTAGACTGTGATTTGTCCACGTAAAAAGTGGAGGAAGGCACAGGAAGTGATACAAAAGAAAATGTCTCTAAAAGGGAGTTACAACTTCCTGTGAAAAAGAATCATATGAGATTCATGGGAGAATCATCTGAGATATTCAGAGAGAACTTCTGACTTCTTTTGGAGTTCTGAGTTTGAGTTGGAGGCTGAAGAATCTGTTGACTGGACCTGAGACTGACTCCTTTCCTGGATTTTCTGAAGAGACTAGCCTCAGAAGAGACCTACCTTTTGAGAGAGACATCACCTCTCTGGCTAAAGACTAACTCTCCCTGCCTAGGTTGAGCCAGGGGCCGGGAGTAAATTACTTATTCTCTCTCTGATTTTCTTTTCTTTTTTCACTTTAAACATTATTTTATTTGGTCATTTCCAAACATTATTCATTGGAAATAAAGATCATTTTCTTTTCCTCCCCCCCCCCCCCCACTTCTCCCATTCTCTCTGATTTTCTACTTCACTCTTTCTATATTTTGTAAATAAACTATAAATAAATCTCTTTGGAATAAATTAAATTCCTGGTGACCTTATTCTTAAATAATCCAGTCCAACCTTTTATAAAATAAAACCCCTTTTTTCCTTTACAACAGAAATATGGAACAATACCCAGTATCTTTCATGAGGCAAAAATATTATTGATTTTAAAATGAGTTAAATGCTGAAAAAAAGGAAAAAAGACCAATTTTGCTAATAAATAGTATAAAGTATTAAATAAAATATCAGTCAACTGAAATACAGCAAAATTAACAAAATTATTCATCATGACCAAGCTGGGTTTATGCAAGGCTGATTCAATATCTGAAAAGCTATAATAAATGTAAATTTTTAAATCTCCAAAACTACAATTACATCAACCAATGAAAAAAAAGTATTTGATAAAATTCACATCAATTTATGATAAGAACAAAAAAATATGGTTATAGATTCCCTGCTTTCAACACAATTAAAGTCAAAATAATATTCAGTGGAGAAACATTAGAAGAATTTCCACTAAAAACAGATAGAAATCTAGGATGCCCTTTTCAGACAGATTATTGCAACTGTTAACTATTTTAATGTGGCAAGATGATAGCAGAGCAATCAAAAATGAAAATGACCTTTCAAAGACCAGATGAGGTTTACTGAGGAAAAAAATGTAATTAATTGCAAAAGTTAATGGAGAAAACTAGTTCAAGTTGCAAGATACAAGACTAATCCACACAAATCATCTATATTCATATTTGTTTTGTAAGAAAGATGAATAAAATGTATTTATGCAAAAATTATAATGAACAAAAATAGAAAAAAATCATGGGAGATGCCAGTGATCATCAACAAATCTGATTAATATAGTAGAAACAGTAACATTCCTCTAGTTAATATATTGCATGATATAATAACCAAAACACTGAGGGTACATTTAACTGTATCTGTTGGCAAATTACATATAACGCTATTGTAAAAAAATTTCTGAATAGCTCTTTGTTTTCTTTTTGCTAACACTGTTGCTGGAATTGACAAGGTCCAAGGGACATAATTCAGTCAGACAAAAATCATAACATAATTCATATGGGAAAAAAACCAAGAGGAGAAGAATGTTAAGAGACATATTAAGAAGTCAAGCTGTTGAAGGGAAAACTTGCACTCCCAGAATTTAAAATGTATTACAAAGTGATGATTATCAAAACTAATCTTGTAGTAGGCAAACAGAAAAAGACCAATGCAACAGAATAGATACACCAGATTTTTAATCACATATATACAAAAGATTAGTTTTTGACAAACTTTCAGAAAATAAAAACTAGGTTAAGGATTGACTTTACAATTGTACTTGGAAAAAATTCATTAGCGATTATGTTTCATATCAACGAATTCCTTCTTACCACAGAAGCGTGTGCATGCACACGCACACATGCATATAGAAATAGAAAAATTGAGTATTTTTCTGAACTGCTGATGGAAGTTTTCTACTTGAAAAAAATGGAAGAAATTACTTTATAGATATTCTTGCCTATACAGAAATAATTTCCATATGACAAAGAACAATGGATTTGGAAAAATATTTACTGTAGAAATAAATGATGAAATGATAAAAATTTAGTGGTAACTCCCCAGTCATAATGGAAAAAATGGCTAATGAACAGGAATAGGATTTTCAAAAGAGAAAATCTGCTTATTACTAATAATCAAAGAAATTCAAGTAAAAATAACTGAAGCAATATCTCATGCTCAAAATTGACAAAAATTTAAATTTAGGAAACAACATGGACAGGGCTGTGGAGAGAAATGACCACACTACTCCACTGTGTCTGTGAATCTACACTTAGTGCCTGGCACATGGTGTGTAATAAATGCTTGTTGATTCCACTTCTGATGGAAAGAAACTAGTAAACTTGCGGATTCTTTTTATGTGAAATAAGCATTACACAAATTATCATATCCTTTGGACCCAATCATTCCAATGTTAGTATTATATCCTGAAAGTGTTAGCAAAAAGAAAACAAAAAGCTATTCAAATATTTTTTCACAATAGCATTAAAAACTCTCCCACAAACCTAGAAGGGACTTAGATGTCCAACAATAGAGGCACTGGTTGAATTGTAGTATGTTAACATAATGTAATACAAAATAAAATTATGTGCAACTATAAAGAATAAAAAAGATGCCACTTTCAATATTGAAATTAATTTAAATCAATTAAATAAGTAATTTAAAATGATTAAAAAATAAATTAATCAAGCAAGCTTAGCAGCTGTCTGTTGATATATCCTCCCTTTTCCCTCCTAGTCTTGACTTCAAGGGAACAAATTCCAAAATCTCACACAAGTATAACTCATATAGATTATTTCTAGAGCAATGATTCCCATATCTTGAGACTATGATGATGCAGGGCACCCAGCTATTAAGAATACAAATCAGGTTTTCAAAATTAATTTTCACACATACAAATGTTGTATACAACTTTTAGGGGTAAAGATGTCATGAAATTAAACTAAAGATAGGGTACCAACTCCAAAAAGGTTGGGCACTATTGTGGGAAAAGAACATACTATCAATCAATCAATACTTGTCACCTAGAAAATAAGACTGTGCAAAAGTTCCCTATATCTTCCAATTTAGACATTTCATCACCTTTTCCCATCACCTTGCTATTTATTAAGAGAACCAGATCAGGATGAAAACCCCTGCAATGACACATTTCTTATGGCTGAAAACGGAATGTTTTAATTTACTCCTTCCCACAATGGCAAGTGGAAGACAAAAGTGAGCCATTCTCCAAGTGACAAAACATACTTTGCCAATCATCGTAGTCAAGTCTCCATCACTCAAGAGGGGATTCTGGGAGTCTCCAACTCGAGATGGGTCTTTGGTTGCTTTGTCATTGCTGAAGGTTCTCCACTCAGATCCCACATCTATTACACGATCACCTGGGGAAAACAAAACATACAATTCTAAATACACCAATACATTTCTATTTTCTGAACATCCTATAAATATCTAAACTAGGTTATTGGTCTTCACTTTTCTGAGTGGATGCAGAGACCAGTGTAAATGTGAGAGACTTAAAAGGTTTCTCTGTGTGTGTGATGAGAGAGAAGAGGGGAGGGGAAGAGAGAGAGACAGAGAGACAGAGACAGAGACAGACAGAAAGAGAGAGGGAGAGAGAGAAGTAGTCAAATTCCAATTTTCCAATGAAGAATAGTTTTATACAGTTTATAGCCAGTCCCAATCAGTGCAAACAATCAATTCCTCTGACTGCTGGCAGGTATTAAAATTCTCACCACTCAAACTTATAATTGTCTTTGGTGTCCTTTTTTCAAAAAGTAAAAATTAAAGGTGAGGTTAAAAAAAAAGAATATCCAGAGAGCTCGAGCAAGTCTGTGGATCAAGGGGCTAGAGCCCTTTTAGCTCCCCATCCTGTGATAAAACCATGAGGAAAAGACCAGGCAAAGGTGACCAGGAACCAACTGAACGACAATAGTTTTGGACCAAAAGCTGGGAAGATGGTCACAGACAAGGCCCAAACTCCGGCTCTCAGAACCAAGGCTGGGCCAGTGTGATCCTGGCCATCAATTGGGCTTTCACAGAGGTCAGTTATTCCGGCTCTGAATGTCCTTTGGAGGACTTCTATTAGGTCCAGGAAGTGTCGTACTCTGGAGGGGGCTGCGGGGTGGAGAGTCATCATGGACAGGGCTGTGCTTGCAGGAAGATACCTTAACATCCAACCAGCAGGCTAATGGGAGGCCCAGATGTGAGCTGAGGAGGGCTGGCACGGACGGGGTGGATGCTGTGAGGCAGTCACTAGAGTTCAAATCACAAATCACTAGCTGGGTGACACAAGTCACTTCACCCTGTTTGACTCAGTTTCCTCATCTGTATAATGAGATGGAGAAGAGAATGGCAAATCTTTGCCAAGAAAACCCCAACCAGAGTCTCAAAGAGGCAGACTCAACTGAACAACAAGAGGGCCACGGTGGCTGGTGCTGAGGGGATGGCACACTCTCCAGGAAGCAATGGTCAGAGGCTCCAAGTGAAGAGGAGGGAGGGGGAAGAAAGGCCGGGTACTGGGCCTGAAGGAGAGCCACAGCGGAGCCCAAGGGAAGTACTAGGAAAGCTGAACTGCCCAGGCTTTGAGAACCGCCTGGGGTGAGCCCACAGGTCATCAGAGAGCAAAGGGAGAGAAAAGCTCAAGGCACGAATGTGAAGTGAGTTAAGATTTCCGAATCTGGAAAGCCGAATAGGCTTGTAGGCAGAGAAGGAGAGAGACTTGCAGAGGAGGGGAAGCCGCCACCCACGGGCCCTTGAGCGCCCCTGCAGGGTTCTGCATTTGTGGTGCCCTCAGAGCCAGGGATGATCAGTCTAAGCCCAGGAGAATCTCATCCCAGCCATCTTTACAAGAGCCAAGTTTGGAGGACCCAAAGGGCATGGCAAAAATGGGTGCCGGGGCGCATCCCCAGCAGTGGCATCGCGAGGGGCCGCCACACGGTCGGTGACTGATAGAACTCGAAGAGGAGACTAAGGTGGGGGCAATGCTGGTGCTGATGTCCGATGTCACACACAGGCAGTTGGGCTGAGAAGCAAGAGAGCTCGGCTCAGTTCTCTGTCGCTGGCCTCAATTTTGGCCCCACAATAAACATGGAGTAAACAGAGTTCTCCCCCAGTGTAGAATTTAAAATAGTTGTCTACCTTAAACTGTGGCAGTTAAAATGGCTGATGTTGTAAACTGTAGTGAGTTAAAATGGTGGAAGATATAATTTGTGATAGATATAAGAGAGGGTGAGTAAATATGACTGCAGAAAATATGTTTCACTACAGTATCTTGGTTTCTAAATCAAATATAAGGTAGGGAAATATTCCCAAATTATGAATATGCCCACGTCAACTGGGTTTTATAGAGAATTTAATTAATAATACAATGAGGAATTAGAGAGAGAGAGAAAAGGTATAAGTATGAAGGGCCTTAAGCCAACATGGCCTAGACCTGAGTCTTAAGAGAGAGAGAATCAGTTAGTTTTTTATTACTCACCACAAGATTTGTCTTAAGCAAGGATGTCTGGGGAACAGAGTCTCCCCAGAGGGAGTTCCAGCCAGAGTCAACCTCCCAAGGGACTTCTTCTCAAGAGATCTTCAAAGGGCCTCCTCCAAAAGGATCTATCTCCAAGGACCCCTTGCTCAAGAGATTCCTTTTCTTATATAGGGTTTTTTTTTTCCTATGTCACCTCCCCTAAGTTCTTCCATCTACCAATCACCGTAGATGTTTTCTAAAAGACAGCCCATCTGAATTCCAGCTAAGTCGACTAATCCCCTCAGTAAGTCTGAACCAGAGAAAACACAGCTGAGTCGACTAATCCCATCAAGAGAATACCTGCCTGACCTTTATAGGTACCTAGCATCCCATTGTATCAATTCTAAAAACAGGCCTGGCTCAAAGAACTCCCTGCCTCATCATAAGCATGGGTCCAAGTACTTTCATTGTTTAGCAAAGAGTTTTCTCCCCTAAAGCAGTCTTAAGTACAGTTGGAGTAGAGGTCCTCCCATTTCTGATCCTGGCGAGTTCTCACATCAAAATGGGGGATGTTTCCAGTAGGGAATTTGTTCCAATGGAGGATTCCTCAATGTGGAATTTTAACATTCACAAGTCTGAGAAATTTCAAGATTTATACCAGCCAGCCCCAAACCTTTGGTTCCAGCAAAAGGAGACATGTGGAAGGTTGGGAAGGGCTCCTTCCCTTGGCTGTCTCCCTCACCTTTGTCCCCAAGTCCTCCCCCTTCCTTTAAGACCCAGCTCAGAAACACAAATGAAAGTTCCTGCTCTCTTGGGCAACACAACACAGAGATGGGCACACCTACAAAGGTACAGGGTGATGGGGGAGGGGAGGCATTTAGACAGAAGGGGCCACATTAGCAGAGACTTGCGGGCAACGATGACATCATGCTATGGGTCCAACAGCCTGGCTGCCCCATTGAGAGAATGTAATGGGAAGAATGTAGAAAGACAGCAAAGGTAGGAGCAGGGAACTCCTCACAGGAATGGCATCCAGACTAGTAAGAGATCCGGTCCCAGCAGCCCCAATTGGGATCACAGAATGGTTCTAAATACTTGCAAAAGGCCATTCGCCATGGAATGAACTTGAGGGCTCCTACCAGAGGGAATTAAAATGGAAGTCTCCAAGAAAACAGAAGACATGACCAAAGAGCACCGGCTGCTCCCACTTGCACATCTATAAAACATGCAGTTCAGGGCGCTCCTCCTCTGACCCAAGAATAACTTTGGGCGCCCTCAAGCCCTTTGGCCTTTTTAACTTAAAGAAAGCAAAATGGACTTTCCCAGAAAGTCAGTGAAAGCCTAACATGGGCAGTGACATCATCTTTCCACACACTTGGGAATGACCTCAATGACTCATTCCTCTATCTGTGGGGTTCCAGGTCTAAAGCAGCCCCTTGTTAATGATTTCACAATATATGATTGTTCAGGACATGGCATTTACGAGAGCTTATCTTCCTAGGCTTGCCTAAATCATGAAATGCATTGCAAAGAAGGATCAAACCAAGAAGGTAAGTTCAAAAGTAAGGGGGACAGTACAAATCACAGGGAAGCTAAAAATGCACAAATCATCTAAAGAATACTGTGGGGAGGGGGCAGCTAGGTGGCTCAATGGATTCAGACTCAGCCTAGAGACAGGAGATTCTGGGTTCAATCTAGCCTCAGACCGTCCCCTTCTTGTGTAACTCTGGACAAGTCACTGAACTCTTACTGTTCTGCCTTGGAACCTATTCTAAGAGGGAAGGTTTTTAAAATAAAATAAAATGCTTGAAGAAAGGTAAATGGTAGGTGCTCCTTCAGAAGGATTCCACATTCTGCCTGAGGATCTTCTTCAGGCCAATGTACAATACCAGCGCACACATCTTCGGAGGCCATCTCCGAGGCGGTCTAAACCTGCCAATCTGCTACCAACAAGTACCTGGTGCATGCTGGGTGCTGGCACACCTTCAACTTTGCTCATGAGCATCTACAGGACATTCCCCAGGAGCCCCACTTTAAAAGGCTCATCTGTCATCTACTCACAGATGATGGTTCTTAAACAGAGCTAACAAGAGATACTTATCCACATGGAATGGGGAAAAGGATGTATTTAGTCAGTCAGCTGCTTGGGTCAGAGTCTGGCTCTGCTACTTACTAGTTATGGAGCTTTGGACACATTTCTTAATTCTCCTAAATCATTTATAGCTTCTTCATCTATAAAATGGGGATACTTTATACAGTGGTGGTGAACCTTTCAGAGAGGGAGTGCCAGCCCCCCCCCCCCGACTGCTTGCCCTGCCTCTCCCCCCAAGTGCTGAGCACAATGCCCCCCCCACACACACACACACAGAAGGGAGGGAAGAAGTACTCCGCTGATTAGGCTGTTGGGCAGAGGGGTAGATATTATTAAAAATGGTGTCAGGCACAGTGGATAGGGGGAGGGGAGCAGCTCCGCCAGGTCGCTCTGCCTTCCTAGTAACGAACTTGAGTGGGGAGGGAGGGAGGGCAGCCAAGTGCCCACAGAGAGCCCTCTTTGAGCCCTCTTTGGCACCCGTGTCAAAGGCTCCTCATCACTGCTTTAAAACTATAAAACACTGCTGGCTGCTGTTGTTAATATAATGAAACCGTAACCTGGGTGGGGGAGGGAATGAATGCCTACCTAAGATATCCTGCAAATGAGACTGGAGATGGTTTTATTTGGGGAGGGGAGGTTTGCAAAGCCAATTCAGTTTCCTTTTTGCTACAGGTCAGAGACCACCAGCTTTGCTTTCAGCTTAGCACCACAGTAACCAAAAAAACGTGGGGGAGAGTCCTGCTCCCCTCTCCTGTCCCCACCCACAGCAGTGACATGGACAATAAATGAGATCCATTCCTGCTGTCCTTCCCTATTAGCAAGTTGATTTTGTCCAGGGACAAGTGAAGGTCTTCCTGCTCTATTCCTATCTCCAGTGCTTTGCAGGTAGTAAACACTAAATGCTTTTTCATTCATTTAGGAGAGCAGCCCATCCTAGAACCAGACTCTGAGAGCTGAAAGGGTCCTAAGTGCCATCTATCTAAGCCAGCACAAAGGGAAACAGAGGCACTTGGATGTCCTCAGAGAGATCTTCTCTGCCTGAAGAGCCCCCAAGGACAGGAACCTACAGCCTTTCTAGGCAGCTAATTCAACTTCTGGCCAGCCTGTAGGGCAGGAAGTTTTCCCTCGTGTTAGGTATAAAGTTGGTCTTGTCATTTCTACCCACTATTCTTGGTTCTAGTCCTTCCTCCACAACCCTTCAAATCCTAGAGAACAGGCCCTAGAGAACATTGCCCCTAAAAGACTCTCATGTGACTGGCCAGGTCTCCAAATCCTTCTGCTTCCTGAGTGTCCTCTCCTGAACATACTCATTATGATCCTTCTTAGAACTGCTCAGAACTGAACAATTCTGCAGATAACGGAAGATGAAGGCAGACTGTGGTGGAATGATCACATCCATTTTCTTAGAACCTCTGAAGGCAGCACAAGATCACATTAGCTTTTTGGGTTTCCATTTATCACCCTGGTAAGTCATACTGGACTTTCGGTTCAGCAAAACCTCAGGCCCCCCCCCCCAACTGCTGTCTATCTATATCCCCCTATATTATACTTTGAAAGATTTCTTTTTTATCTTGAAGTGCAATATTTTACATTTAGTCCTACTAAACCTGATTTTTACTAGGTTTAGTCCAGTGAACTAATCTATACTGCCTTTATCACGCAAGGAGTTAGCTACCCCAGAGCACTGGGTCATTGAAAATCTGATGGGCATATACCTTTATCTAATTGATAACAATGTTCAACAGGACAGTCAAACACAGATCTCTGGGATACTCCACTAGAGACCTTCTGCCATGCTGACACTGAGCCATGCAACTCTAGTAATATCTACTCCATTTGCCTCTCTTCTCTTCCCAAGGAGAGTTGGACATACTAAATTCCAAAATTCTGCTAAAATCTAGGTAAACTCTTATCTACAGCAATTCCCTCATGTACTAGGAGAGTAATTCTATCAAGAAGGAAAACTAAGGAAACACTCTACTACCCAGGCTTTGTTTCATGGGCCCATTTAGTCAACAGGTCACACAACTGTGTTCTGGGATCCTCCAAGTGCTCTAAGTATGAACCCTCAACCTGGAGGTTATTACTAATAGTAGTAATCAAAAAACAAAACAAAAAAGTATCAGCAAAGTAATACTTCTCTTTGCTTTCCCAACTTTTATTAAACTCTAAATCAACAAACAATGCATAGTTCTCCAAGCATAGGACACTATATGCTAATTTGCTTTGGGGAAAAAAATAGAAAACCATGCCTGCCCTCCAGGAGCTTATACAATCCCTTGGATAAAGTGAGGTAAATTCCAGAAAAGGAGAATAAGTAATAAAAGAGAAGTCACAACCTTTATATCAAGAGCAGAAACAAAAAACACTATTAATTTCAGAAGTTGCTCACAAGTTCATAAAATATATGAACACAAATTGTAAAATATACCAGTTATAATATGAATATGCTGCCATCTAGTGACCAACTTTTAACATGTTCAACATTTAAAACAAAACCAAATCTCATTCCAGCAAGAAACACAAATTATAAGTAGTCTCTTAAAAGTAAAACAAAACAAACAGAAAAAGCACAAAACTATCAAGTCAGACAATTTTGGCTTAAAACCTCAAATTATGCAGTTAAAATTCTCAGTATGTTCTGTTACAAAAACCAGCCAGATACAGTAAGGTATCACTTCCACATTGTGAGAAGTTATGGGGTACTGTGCTTCCTTGATCCAGAAAATCCCTGTAATACTAGAGATGCAAAGATCACTGCTAGGTCATAATATGATATCATATGAGAGATGGCCATAAACAGAGTACATGCAGTTCTTTTACTACACATTTAATTTTAAGGGAAAAAAGTATGTAGCTATTCATCACTTGTTATTAAACAGTAAAATACATACTATATAAGTAATATCATGTATAATGGTACATACATTTAATGCATTCATGAGTTTCTAAACATTTAAATATACCTCTACATTTCTAGACTTTGGAGTTCTTTTCAAAAATGTTAACTTAAAAAAAATTTTAACTTAAAGAAATAATGCATATTTATGGTATTAAGATAAAACACATTAATATTATGTAACATGTATATTATGCATTTCTGAATTTATAAACTTTTTCTGTCATATCTGTGGTTTCTGCAAACCTCAAAAATCCCATTTAATTTCTAATGTCAACTTGCAACATCAAAACTGCAATGGGGAAAGCTAATATATAAAAAGTATACTTGTACATTGGATTCTAATTTTTAAAACCAAGTATTAATGACAATTTAATAAAATAAAAGTGAAATAATAAAAGTGAGCAAAGAAAGCCAGAAATATGATCAAGTCTCAGTGTCCATGACCCATAAGAAAAGGATAAAGGAACAGATGATTTTCTTTAGGAGCATTTAGAAAATGCAGGGATAATTTTAATAATGGCCCTCAAAAATAATTTTACAGACTGAAAAAAAAATATCTCTATTGAGATCAAAATAAGAGAACAAGCTTAATATAGAACACAAGAAATTTAAAGGTCAGAAATTTTAAAATTCCCTGACAAGTTTATATATTCTTGAGGGTGGCAAAAGAAAATTATGCAGAATCCTTTATTGCAGCCTCTAAGCCGTTTAAATTTGTATCTGTGCTTTGGCAAGTCTGAAGGTGGTTGCAACTAAATAAACTTTTAAAATGACGTTCTAAATTTTCAATAAAGAGAATTCCTGAATCTACTCATGTAAAGTCTAACAGTGCTTTGCATTCAACAGGCATTTAGTATTATTGTATGACATTAAAGTAGAAGGAAAGAAAAAAGTTATTAATGGAATATTTACTACATACTAGGCACTGTACTAAGCCTTAGTAAGTTGTCTTCCTATTTATTAAGCATCTAAGTACATTCACCACATACCAGAACCAAGCCCTAAGAGAAAAGGTACACTTTGTTCTCTTGGAAGGATGAGGGGATAAATTTGTCTAATGTAAAAGTCTTAAATATTGATTGATGTTTTTTCTATGGCTCTCAATTTTGGTAAGAATTAATTAGGGAAGGGGAAGAAGCATTTATTAAATGCCTAATATGTTCCAGGCACTGTGCTAAATTTAATAAGCCCATTATATCATCTCCCTTGCTCCTCACAACAATCTTGGGAGACAGGAACAATTATTATCTTCATTTTACTGGTGTCACTGCCCAAACTTGTTTGCCTTAGTGCCCCATTTGTAAAATGATCTGGAGGAGGAGTCAATGCAAGATCTCTGCCAAGAAAACCCCAAGGATTATGAAGAGTCAGACATAACTGAAAATCACTGAACACAACACAGGGCCAGATTTTAAGAAGGTCAGCTTGGCATTTGTGGAAGAGACTGATTAGGGAGTTAAGACATATATAGTTTAGGTACAAGGAGAAGAGTGGTTGTTCTAGGGGCAGCTCAGTGGATTGAGAGCCAGGCCCAGAGACAGGAGGTTCTGGGTTCAAATTTGACCTCAGACACTTCCTAGCTGTGTGACCTTGGGCAAGTCACTTAACCTCCATTGCCTAGCCCTTACCACTCTTCTGCCTTAGAACCAATACACTGTGTATTGATTCTAAAATGAAAGGTAAGGGTTCTTAAAAAAAAAAGAGAGAGAGAGAGAGAGAGAGAGAGTGGTTGTTCTGGGTAGACAGAAGGGGTGTTGCCTGCTCAATCAACTAACTGCACCTTTCTGCTAATGATTCAAAAATTCTATCATGAGCTAGGGTCCCCTTCAGTTTTCTATTAGTCCTTAGGACATTTTCACTTGATTCTTCTGCCACCCCCAAATTTAAGGAACAAATACAATTCACAAAAGAGAAGGATGAGTAAATATAAAAACAGAGTGAGGGAATAGGGAAGACGATTTTATACTGTGCCAAGTTCTATCTAGTTAGATGGGAAGAGGAGTGGTATAGAACTAGTCTTCAAATATATTCAGGGCTGTCACAGGGAAGATGGGTACCAAAAGTTGGGACACAATTTCAGGGAGGGAGATTTCGGTTCAATAAAAAGAACCTCCTAACAGTGAAGTTGCCCAGCAATGGAACAAGCTGCCTCTCAATGGAGAGATTCAAACAGAGGCTTAACGATCATTTGAACAAAGATGCTACAAGTAAGATTCATATCTTGGAGGCAGGGAGCAGAATTTGATGTTCACTCAGGTCCCTCTGACTTGGCTTCTATGAATGTCTAATCATCTGTTAGTAGTACCATTACTTTTCCAGTTTCTCAGGCTTTTCCAATCTATGTCATCCTCTATATCCAACTGGTCACTAGATTCTGTCCTTTCCCCTTTCAAGTTTAAAATTACCTCTTTAGTCCCACAATTATACCTGTAGTTGAATTAACATCATAGCTTTGAGACTTACAAAGCACTTTACAGAAGTCATCTGATTTGATTCACCTAACTGATCACCTTAGACATTTACCTATTGAATAAATTTCTACATACAAGGTTTGGTGTTATGTGTGTTTCTGAAAAAGACATAAAATATCCCCAAGAAGCTTAAAATCTTCTAATAGAGATAAAACCTGTATACAAATACAGTTGTCCCTTGCTATATCATGGTTCACATATAGGTTCACTGTATCATGGGTTTAAAAAAAATCTAATTCTGTATCATGGAGTTTTCACAATATTGCAGGATTTTGTAGATAAATGCCATACTGTACACAATGGAAATGCAGTATGCCACTAGGGCTTGTGTGAGTTTGCCAACATTAGACTGTACAAAGCACACTATTGGCTGATGGAATGAAAGGTGACCAAACACAGCACTGTGTTCTGTATCCTGGGCACTGAATGGCTTAGTGACTGTAAGTTAATAAGAGTGTGGGAAAGGTTTATAGGAGAGTGGGAAGAGTCCATAAAGCTTTAATATATATAAAAATAATAAAATAAATATAACACTGCTACTTTGCAGATTTTCCCCTATTGTGGGGGTCTCTGGAATTAACTCCTGCGATAGGTGAGGGATCACTGTAGTTTAAATATAGAAATGTAAGAGAAAGATACAATGTAATGTCGTTTGGCCCCATGATTAATCTCCTGGCCAATCTTCCCATTTCTAGGTTCTTCCTCTCTAATATGTTCATGATCATGATCTAGAGCAGCAGTTCTCAACCTGTGGTTTGTAGCAATGAGATAATATATATCAGGTATTTACATTCTGAATCACAACTGTAGCAAAATTACAGTTTTGAAGTAGCCACCAAAATAATTTTTTGGTTTGGGGTCACCACAACATGAGGAACTATATTGCGGGGTCACGGCATTAGAAAGGTTGAGATCCACTGATCTAGAGCAAGGAAGGAGCTCAGAAGTCAACTAACCCAAAATTATCATTTTATAGATAAGGAACTTATGTTCCCTGGATGTAAGTGGTAAGTTTCCTTACCCCTGAAGGTAAGTTTCCCCAGGACCACAGGGCAATAAGGAGTTGAGATGGATGTCGAACTCAAGTCCAGCAGAGTTTAGTTGCCTTTTCCCACTGTGCTGTGATGACTCACAATTTTGGTCAAGGACCCAGTTTTTAAGGTCCTCCACACATACCAGCTTCATAAGCAACTTTCACTATCTGTGAATTGGAATTCCATACGCACTTTTTGAGGTTACTTTCCTCTATGTCCTAGAACCACCATGCATGTGAATTCCTATTTTTGTTTATGCTATTGACTGTTAAGAATGCCCTGCTGCCTCCCCAATAGTTACTGAGCATTTCTTGACTCCTCTTCCTGACTTGCTCATCTTTCAAGAAATGCCAAATCCTAACTTTTCAATGTTTTTTTCCCCAACCTTTTCAAGGCTATTATGATTGCTAAACTCCTACTGTAGTCAGAACATACAATTTAGCAAATCATTGTGCATTCATCCAAAATTTCTATTGGGCAACTGCTATATTCAAGGTCTTGTGTTGTTGGGTACCATGGTACATACAAATATGAATAAAAGTTTCTGCCCTTAAGATGTTTTTAATGGACATTGGGGAGGTATGTGTGTGCATGAAGGAGGAAAAGGATGAAACAAGTTCACTCACCAAAAATACAAGATAGAAACACACCATGCAAGTATGAAGAAATACAAAGTATCATGGTGGTTTCAAAGGAAGAAATCCCATCAAGCTAGGGTGAAGTCAGGAGAGCAAGGGTTTGATGCTGGAGCCTCAGAGCCTTTGAGGATAAAGAGGCCTTTAGGGAAAAGCATTAAGGGAACCAAAATAGACAAGGCTGCCAATATACCAGGCCTAACTAGAGGTGAGCAAGTGCCAAGATCCATGTGTGGGATATCTGAAGGAGAGAAATAAAGAGAAAAATTATAAAGACAGACTTGGGCTCCTGGGTTCAAATCTGGCCTCAGGTTCTTCCTAGCTATGCATTGCTTAGCCCTTACTGCTCTTCTGCTTTGGAATAAATATACAATATTGATTTTAAGATGGAAGGTAAGGGAAGGAGGGAGGAAAGAAAGACAGACGAGGGCTAGAAAGCAGGAGAGTTTTGCAGGCCAAGAAAATTATTTTCAACTTTATTAGGGAACCATGAAATAGTTAAAGAATAAGAATTTTACCTGGATTATCTAATTTAGTCATTACCCCCAATGCCCATTTGACTCCTTAAACACATGTAAAACTGAATCCATCTTTTTCTGCAAAAGTATCTCTCTTCATCTTTCCTTCTATTGATAGCACACCTCCAACCTTTTACTGAAATAGAACATCATAGATTTGGTATTTGAAGGGACCTTAGAGATTATTTAATCCAAACCCTTTAAGAAAGAAAACTACAGTTTATGAAGGTTAAGTGATTTCAGGATACCTGGATAAACAGTAATGGAAAATTTGACTGCAGGCCCTCCTAAAATTCTTCCATCCACAGACTTCTGGGCTAAGATGGTGGCAGAAAAAGAAGGAAAGGCCATAATCTCCTCACAACTGACCAATAGAAAGTGTCACAAAAGGGAAAAAATCAAAATCAGACAAGTGAAGGGGCTCTGCCAAGGGGCACAGCCTTGAAGATAGGCAGTGTTGGGGCATTTCCACACATTAAGGGGATAAAACTAGAACTACTTAAGAGTGGGCTGATCACCCCTCCCATATACCACCTACTGTGCCAGTGTCAAAGTGAGGGCCAAGGCAATCTCTAAATTCTGGGGGGCCAGCTGAAGGCACCACATTCTTACCCCTAGCAGTGAGAATTAGGACCTGCGGTTGGGAAGTGCAGAGTGCAGGTATAGAGACAGGGCAGACCCAGGCTGGCTGTGGCAGAGGAAAGAAGACTGGAAAAATAACCTCAGGGAAAGACTTTTTAAAGCCCACTATACCAAGAACTGCCTGCCTGCCTGCCTCACTCAAGACTTCTGGCTGGGAAGTCAAGATAATACAGAGAAAAGAACAAGCACAACAATGGCTACCAATACAAAGGAACTGCAATTCATAAGTACCAAAAGAAATAAAAAGCCTTTGACCCTGGATAAATTTAATGGTGTGAAAAAGGAGCAAAGTACAGAGGCAACAGCAGAAAGTGACAAATAAGCAAACACATCCAAACTTACAACACTCCCACCCCCAAAATGGGTCACAAGCTCTCAAGGAACTCAAAATGGAGTTAAAGAACCAAATAATAAAGATAGAAGAAAAATGGGAAATAGAAATACAAGTAATTCAAAAAGAAAATAACAGTTTAAAAGATAGAATCTCCCACTTAGAAAAAAAAGTACAAATATCAAGTAATAAGCAAATTGAAGATCAGAACTGACCAAGTGGCTAAAAGCCATGAAAAGCAGGATAGACCAAAAGAAGAAGAAAAATCAAAAGATCATAGTTGATAACCAGTCTTTAAAAATTAAAATTGGTCAAGTAGAAGCTAACGATCTCACAAGACAGCAAAAATTAATAAAGCAAAATCAAAACAATGAAAAAATAGAAGGAAACATGAAATATCTCATTGAAAAGACAACTGACCTAGAAAACAGGTCCCGAAGAGACTATCTGGGAATCATTGATATACCTGAAAACCTAGGGGAAAAAAAGAAGCCTTGACATCATATTATAAGAAATTATCCGAGAAAACTGCCCTGATATTCTTGAACAAGAGAGCAAAATAGACATTGAAAGAGTTCATAGATCACCCTCTGCATTAGATCCTGAAAAGACAACCTCCAGGAATGTAATTGCCAAATTCAAGAACTTCCAAGCCAAGGGGGAAAATACTGCAAGAAGTCAGAAAGAGACAATTCAGATATCAAGGAGACCCAGTCAGGTTGACACGGGATCTGGCAGCCTCCACACTAAAGGACAGTATGGCTTGGAATATGATATTCAGAAAGGCAAGAGAATTGGGTCTACAACCAAAGGACCACCTACCCATCAAAACTGACTATATACTTGCCAGGTGTGAAGATTGGATTTGGCTCTCCCTTGATTGTAACAATGAAGGCACTTAGCTCTTCCTTTATTGTGAAGATTAAATTGTAATCCCCTGTCTAATTTTAGATTCTAATCCCTAAAGTATACACCCAGTACTTAAAGTAGATCTACCCATTTTAACCAGAAAAAGGTATGAACTAATTTCAAAAAGGTATGACCTAACCATAAAAAGGTATGAACACCCATTTCATACATTGAGTGGGAGGTCTGTGACCCACGTGTGAAAGAGTGGGCAGTCCTGGAGAGAAGCATCTGTTGTGACTGGTAGACATAAAATTTAGGGGAGGTGACACAAGAGAAAAAGATCTTTAAATAGTGGAAAACAGAGATACAGAGGATCTTCAGTGACTTGGACTTGGAGTAAAGATCATCAGTCACTCAGGCTTGGACTAGGCTGGATCAGTCACTTGGAGTTGGACTGGAGGCCAGACACTCAGACTTGGAATGAAGACAGTCACTCAAAGCTGGAGGGAAGACAGACACTTGAGGAGAAACTGGAAGATAGACACTCACACTTAGAATGAAGACACTTGGCTGTTGAACTGGACGCCTGGAGGAGCTCATGCAGGAGACTTCAGACTGTTTTTCTTTTAGACAGTCACCATGGTGAGTGTAAAGGCTGCCTTCCTTCCTTTCTAGGGGTGTGAACCTCCAAGAAAGGCCCATCATCTTGAGACTCCTTTCCTCTGACTGGTGTCTTAGAATTTCTAACTGGTTCAGAGGAAGCTGGAATGTGTGTGTGTGTGTGTGTCTGTCTCGTTCTCTCCATTTACTTGAGTAAATTCATTTTGGGATTTAGAAATTAAATCCCTGGTGACCACCAATTAAATATTCAGTCCAACCATATAACTGAATTTAATATGGGGAAGGTATGAGCATTTAACAAAATAGATTTCCAAGTATTGCTTAAAAAAAGATCAGCCCTAAACAGAAAATTTGATGTCCAAATACAAAATTAAGGAGAAACAAGAAAAGATAAACGGGGGGGGGGGGGGGGGGGGGGGGGGCAGGGTTTAGGGACTTCAGTAAGGTCAAATTGTTTATATTCCTATATAGAAAAAATATTTGAAACTCTCAAAAATTGTTTTCACTATCATAGTAGATAGAAGAATTGTTCATAGGTAAGAGGTTGGGGTTTAAGATGATATGTAAAAAAAAAAGGCAGAGAGGAATAGAAGATGGCACCAAGATGAAAGAAGAAAAATAGGATAAATTATACCTCATAAAGAGGCACATGGAAGGGGGAGGGGAAGAATACTATTGTAAGAAGGAAAGGAAGAAAGTGCTAATCGTTAATACTTAAATCTTACTCTCGGTGGATTCAATTCTGAGAGGGAAGAGCATCTAGATCCACTGGGGTATAGAATTCTATCTTACCCTACAAGGAAATTGAGAAGGAAAAACCAAGGGGCAGAGAGGGGAGAGACAAGGGCTGAGAGTACCAAAAGGGAGTAAAAGAGAGGGGGAGAGAATTTGTGGAAAGGGGAGTAAAATAAGGGTAGGGAATAGGGGGAATGATTAAAAGCAAAATACTGGTATAGATGGAAACAGTGAAAGAAGAAAGGATAGTACTAAAAGATGAAATCAAAATGATGGGAAATACACAGGTGGTAATCATAACTCAATGTGAATGGGATGAACTCACCCATAAAACAGAAGCAAATAGCAGAGTAGATTAGAAACCAAAATCCTACCATATGTTGTTTACAAGAAACACACATGAGGCAGATAGACATACACAGGGTAAAGGTAAAAGGCTAGAGCAAAACTGATTGGGTATCAACTGAGAAAAAGATGGAAGAAGTCACAATCATGATATCTGATAAAGCCAATGTAAAAACAGATCTGATTAAAAGAGACAGGGATGATTACATCCTGATAAAATGCAGTATAGACAAAAATGAAATAGTAGTACTCAACATGTATGCACCAAATGGTATAGCATTCAGATTTTTAAAGGAGAAACTATTAGAGCTTCAGGAGGAAAAAGATAGTAAAACTATACTAGTGGGAGACCTGAATCTTCCTCTATCAGATCTAGATAAATCAAACCAAAAAATAAATAAGAAAAGGGTAAGAGATGTGACTGAAATCTTAGAAAATTAGAGTTAATAGATATATGGAAGAAAACAAATAGGGACAAAAAGGAATACAACTTCTTTTCAGCAGCACATGGTACATTCACAAAGACTGCCCATGTACTAGGGCAAAAAAACCAAAACAAAACATTGCAAATAAATGCAAAAAAGCAGATATTATAAATGCAACTTTTTCAGATCATAATGCAATAAAAATCATAATAAGTAAGGGTACATGGAAAGGCAAATCAAAAATTAATTGGAAATTAAATAATATGATTCTCCAAAATTGGTTGGATAAAGAACAAATCATAGAAACAATAATTTCATTGAAAAGAATGACAATGAGGAGACATCATATAAAAAAATCTATGGGATGCAACCAAAGTAGTACTCAGGGGAAAATTCCTATCCCTGAGTGTATATATCAACAAATTAGAGAGGGAAGAGGTCAACAAATTGGGCATGCAAATTAAAAAAACTAGAAAGAGAACAAATTAAAAATCCCTAGGTAAAAACTAAATTGGAAATCCTAAAAATTAGAGAAATTGATAAAATTGAAAGTAAAAGAACTATTGAATTAATAAATAAGACTAGGAAGTGGTACTTTGAAAAAACACATAAAATAGATAAAAGTGCTCGTAAATCTAATAAAAAAAAGAAGAGTATCAAAGATGAAAAGGGCAACCTCACCTCTAATGAAGAGGAAATTAAGGTAATTATTAAGAACTATTTTGCACAATTATATGGCAACAAATATAGCAATCTAAGTGATATGGATATTTATTTACCAAAATATAAATTGCCTAGATTAACAGAAGAGAAACTAGAATACAGAAAAAGAAATTGAACAAGCCATCAAAGAACTCCCTAAGAAAAAATCCCCAGAGCCTGATGGATTCACAAGTGAATTCTATCAAACATTTAAAGAACTAATCTCAATATTATACAAACTATTTGACATAATAAGCAAATAAAGAATTTTACCCAGTTCCTTCTATGACACAACTATAGTACTGATTCTAAAGCCAGGTTAGACCTAAAAACAGAGAAAGAAAACTACAGACAAATCTCTTTAATGAACAGAGATGCAAAAATCTTAAAAAACAGCAAAAAGATTCCAGCCAAGTGATCACAAGAATTATCCACTGCAATCAGGTGGGATTTATACCAGGAATGCAATATTAGGAAAATCATCCACAAAACTGACCATGGATCAACAAGCAAAGTAATAAAAATCACATGATTATCTTGATGGAGAAAAAGCCTCTGACAAAATACAAAACTAATTCCTATTGAAAACACTAGAAATATAGGAATTGAAGGGTCTTTCCTAAAAATAATAAATAGCTTATATTTCAAACCATCAGCAAGTATCATCTGCAATGGGGATAAATTAGAAGGTTTCCCAATAAGATCAGGGGTGAAAAAAGGATGCCTATTATCACCACTATTATTCAACATTGTACTAGAAACACTAGCAGTAGCAATTAGATAAGAAAAAGAAATTGAAGGAATTAAAATGGGCAACAAGGAGACCAAGCTATCACTCTTTGCAGATAATATGATGGTCTACTTAGATAATCCTAGAGAATCAACAGAAAAACTAGTGGAAATAATCAATAACTTTAGCGAAGTTGCAGGATACAAAATAAACCCACATAAATTATTAGCATTTCTACATATTTCCAACACAACTCAACAGCAAGAGTTAGAAAGAAAAATTCCATTTAAAATCACCCTAGACTATATACAATATTTAGGAATCTGTCTACCAAGACAAACATGGGAATTATAAGAACACAACTACAAAACACTTACCACACAATTAAAACTAGATCTAAGTAATTGGAAAAAACATTAATTGCTCATGGGTAGGATGAACTAGTATAATAAAAATGACAATCCTACCCAAATGAATTTACTTATTTAGTGCCATACCTATCAAACTACCAAGAATTTTTTTTTACTAAATTAGAAAAAATTATAACAAAATTCATTTGAAAGAACAAAAGATCAAGAATATCAAGGGAACTAATGGAAAAAAATGTGAAGGATGGGGGCCTAGCAGTACCTGATCTTAAACTGTACTATATAAAGCAGTGGTCATCAAAAGAATATGGTACTAGCTAAGAAGGGAGGTTCAGTGGAATAGACTTGGGGTAAATGACCTCGGCAAGATAGTGTGCAATAAACCTTAAGATCCCAGCTTTGGGGACAAAACCCCTTATTTGACAAAAACTGCTGGGAAAATTGGGAAACAGTATGAGAGAGATTCAGTTTAAATCAACATCTCACACCCTACACCAAGATAAATTCAAAATGGGTAAATGACAAATATAAAGAAAGCCACTATAAATAAATACGGTGAACATAGAACATCATACCTGTCAGAACTATGGGAAAGGAAAGAATTTAAGATCAAGAAAGAGAAAGAATATTACAAAATGTAAAATGAATAATTTTGATACATTAAATTAAAAAGGTTTTGTACAAACAAAACAAATGCAACAAAAACCAGAAGGGAAGCAACAAATTGGGGGAAAATCTTTATAACAAAAACCTCCAGGAAAAAAACACCATTCATAAGCAAAGGATAAACTATGGGAGTGGAAACACCAAGAAAAAGCAACTGCCTGAATACAGAGGTTGAGGGGACATGACAGAGGATAGACTCTAAATGAACACTCTAATGCAAATACTATCAACAAAGCAATGGGTTCAAATCAAGAAAACATCTAATGCCCAGTGGACTTACACGTCGGCTATGGGGGGGGGGGGGAGGAAAAGAAAATGATCTATGTCTTTAACGAATAATGCTTGGAAATGATCAAATAAAATATATTTAAAAAAAAAAAAAACCTCCAGGAATTGATGCAGAGTGAAAGGATAAGAACCAGGAGAACATTGTACACAGAGACTGATACACTGTGGCATAATTGAACACAATGAAGTTCTCTACTAGCAGCAATGCAATGATCTGTAAGATTTAAATTAATATCCAATAACTCCAAGTATTACATTTATAAGATTTTTTAATAATCATTGAAGTAGAAGAAATAAAAGGACAAAAGTAAAAATCTGAGCAAAGAAAACTTTCCCAACCTCATTCGCGGGGAAAAAAAGACAGAGGGGAGGGGTCACACAAAAATTTTATCTTCAAAACTTAAGGACATAACATGAGAATGAAAGTGGGATGCTGGGATTTAGAGTCCTGGAGAGAGAATTCAAGTTATACAGAACCAGGACAATTCTGAGGGACTTATGAGAAAGAACACTATTCACACCCAGAAAAAGAACTGTGGGAGTAGAAACCCTGAAGAAAAAAAATATGATTGATCACATGGTTCAATGGGGATATGATTGGGGATGTCGACTCTAAATAATCACTGTATTGCAAATATTAATAATATGGAAATCAGTCTTGATCAATGATACATGTAAAACCCAGTGGAACTGCTCTTTGGCTACAGGAGGGGAGGGAAAGAATATGAATCATGTAACCATGGAAAAATATTCTTAATCAATCAATTAATTAAAACTTAAAAATGAAAAAAAAAACCAAGTAAACAAGAAAAAAAATGCCACCTTCCAATTCCTTTGCCCCAAGGCATTGGCAGACAACTCAAATTGGGGGAGGGGGGGTTTGGACAAGGGGATATATATTTTCATGTTAAATAATGTTAAAATAGGTACAGTTTATATTAATTGGTTTGGTGGAAAGTGTGTTAAGATTGGTTGTAAGGAAATGTGGGTTACTATGAAGCAATCAATAATCTTGGAAAAGTACTGTTCTTTCCTTTCCTTTCAGGGAGGAGACAGGAAGCAACAGAGAGAGAGAGAGACTGACCTCACAAACTACTAATCTACTGTCTGCCATGTGCTAGGCATTAAGAGGACAAAAATAAAAGGGAGAGCAAATCTGAGACTTTTCATTCCTGGTCTGGGTCTGATTTCTAGGTCTTTGAGGGGCAAAGATTCATTCTATTCATCATCCTTAGGAAAATGGATCTTACAAGGTTCATCACAGTGAGGCCACAGATTCCCTCTTGGCATGACATCTACCTCTAGTTCTGGAGAGATTTCAGGAGGGTCAGTAAACTTGGATAGGAAAACAGTTATGTCTTTATTTCAATATAATTGGTTACTTTGCAATCCTATATTTATTATTTTATGCATTTAAAAGCATTTTGAGAAGGGGTCCACTGATTTCACCAGAATGACAAAAGGGGATCTAGGTTAAGACTAACAAAAGGTTAAGACTGCTGTGGGCCAACTTCTTATCTTGAAGTCAGCAAAAAAGTTCTAGGTTCCCCTTGACTTTCTTCCTCCTCCACATTCTACCAGTGTCTGTTGTGCCTAGCTTAGAAGCTCCTCTCACTTCTGTCCACTCATTCATTTCTTCCGTTTCCTCAATCCCTCTCCAACCTCTGCCTTTCTCTACCTTTTCAAGTCAGTTAAGTGCTAGAAATACAAAGAAAAACAAAAACATGGTTACTGAACTCAGGGAGCCTCCACAATAGGGAAGACATCCTGTTAATAATGAAGAATTTTTAGCAGGTATTTACATAATGGAGTCAAGGTAATAGGGGTTGGGAGAGGGAGAAATGAGAAAATGGGAGGCCCATCTGGGAAAGACCTACCTAAATGGGGATTTTTCAGGGAGACCAAGACTTGGAAGTGATAGGGCAGAGCCTGGCATGAGGGGCAAGTCCATACAGAGGCCAATGGAGCTTTGGATTTAAGGTTCTGCAAAGGAAGCCAGTGTAGTTGGATCCTAGAGAATGTGGAGGGGAATAAAATATGAGAGAGGCATTTATACTTGAATCATTGAAGCTAGTAAAGTATGGGGCGCTGTGGTCAGACTTAAGGTTTAGAATGAGCATTTGAGCAGATGATAGACTGGAGTGGAAAAAGATTTGGGGCAAAGAGATAATAAACTAGAGGCTATTACAATAGCCCAGAGAGTGGTAAAGAGAGTCTGAGCCAGGGTAGTGGGCCACACAAGTAGAAAAAAGAGGAAATGCGTATAATGAGAGAGATCTTGGCAAAGTAAAAGGGGTACAATTTAGTAACAGATTGGACATATGGGCTGAGAGCAGAAGAGTGGAGGATAACACTGGAGATGTAAGCTTGGGTACTTGGAGGGCAGAGGTTCCCTTCATAGTGATGGAGAAGCAAGAAGTTTTGTGGGGAAAGATAAATATTGAGCTTGAGATGCCAAACAGATCACATTCAAGATACCCAAAAGACAATTGGTGATGTAGGATTCCAATTCAGAAGAGTGACTAGGGCTGGATAATGAAATGTAAAAATGATCTGCAGAGAGGTAACTGAACTCAGGGGTTAAGAGGTCACCAAATCAGTATATAACAAAAAGAAAAGAGGGTCCAGGACAAAGCACTGATGGACACCAATTGTGGGAGAAGAGAAAATATCTAGGAAGCTGTGATCAGTAGCATCAAATGAGGCAGAAAGTGCAAGAAAGATGAGTAAGAAAGAGACATTAGATTTGGCAATGCAGAGATACTGGTCACTATGGAAGGCTCTGAATAATAAAGTTGGAAACCAGACAGCAGAGAGAGAACAAGGAGAGGAAATGAAGACAATGACAAGTGGTACTCCTTCCTAATGCCTTCCTTGTGACCTCCAAATTTCTTAGCATTTTTCCCGGATCTCTTGTTTTCTTTTTAAAATATATGCATATATTTTAAACATACATCTAAAATTTTGTATTTTCAGTTTAGAATTTTCTCTCCCTACCCTTGAGAGCAAGAAAAAACAAACTGAGTATTTGAAATGGCAAGAGAAATAAGTATAGCCAAGTAAAAATAATGTTGCATTTGCCACTCCCATCCCACTGTACCTCCCTTAGTCCCTCCAAAAAAGAGAAAAGAAAATATTCTTCAATCTGCACTGAATCCATTGGCTCTTTTAGATGGGGGTGGGTAGCACATTTCATCATGCTTCCTTTGCAACTGTGGTTGGTCATGGAGTTGATCACAGAGTTCCTAAGTTTATTGAAGTCAATTACCTTATAATACTGTTGTTAACTGAGTAAACTGTACAGTGCATAAATTGTTCTGGTTCTGCTTACTTCACTACTCTTAATCAGTTCATGCAAGCCATTTGAGGCTTTTCTGAAACCAACATCCTTCAAGCATTTCATAATTTCTTATCACATGGCAGTATTCCATCACATTCATATACTATAATTTGTTTGGTCATTCTGGAGCTGAACCCCTTCGTCTCCAATTCTTTGCCACCATGAAGAGTTGCTATAAATATTTTTGTACATAGTTGAACCTCTCCTTTCTACCTCAGTTCAACAAACATTTAAGTATACACTATGTTCAGGATATCAGGATTAGCTCTGAAGAGACAGCTAAAAATTAAATAAATAATCCTTGATCTCAAGGAGCTTATATTTAAGCAAAAGTATTCTTGATATCAGTTATTTGTATACATGCCTTTCTTCTCTATTAGATTTTCAAAACATCTGTAGGACAGGTACTGTATCATATCTATCATTATATCGCACAGTGTCCACAACACAACACAGATATAGTATCAATTAAACTGAATGGTCACATAAACACACAAAAAATCCAGAAACCAAGAAAGCTGTTTAAAAATGAAAAGCACATAGGTCTTCCTGGGCTTTAGGAAAATTAGTCTACTTCATCCCCATCATCACTGTCTGAAAAGGAAAAGAGACTACATCAGCAGACCAGTTAAGAAGTCACTAGAATCTCCACAGTTAAACAAAATCAAAAGAAGAGATACAAAAGGAATTCTCCCATATGTAAAATGGGAATTAAGCCAACTGAAGAAAGCATTAAGGAAAATAAAGAAACTGATAATAAAGAAAAAATCTCAATGAAGCAGAATGGGTCAGACCATGGAAAAAAATGCCACAGTGGACAAACAATAGAGCAAAATTTTAAAATATTAAAAATCCAAAAGCTCTTTACAAACCAAAGCAAAAGAACTAGAAAGAGTTCAGGGAGTTAATTATTGGTCTGCTAGAAAAATATAAAGTATGACTATCCCATGGTAGAGGAAATCTTTAGATGGCTAAGAACTATTAGAAAGAGGGAAGAAAAAGAAAGCACATCTCCACTAAGAGAAATCCTAAACTTAAAGCCAGAATGAAACCAGGTTACAGAGTTTAAACAAGAAAGCCAAGTAAGCAGTCAGGAAGAAGCAATTTATAAGCTAAAAAGTACTAAATGAAATTATTTAAGAATTTTCAAATAAAATGAGAAACAAAAGGGGTGAAAACTCAATATATGTAAAAGGGCAATGTCCTCTTCCTCCCCCAACACTATTACCCACATGAGTTTGTATCTAATAACTTGATACTGGCAGTACAGGTACAAGCCTTTTCCAGGAACAATGGTTAGTAATGATTTTCAAGATGGAAACAATGGATTTAGATTACCTCAGTGACTCTAAGCAGACTTTTCTACAGGATAATAAAATCACGTCAGCATATCAGCATGATCCAATACTGTATGTTCTCACAGAACTCCTGCATTATTATTTTCTTGGCAGGACATCTAGTATTTGGGGAGGGGAAAAGCTTGCTTTTCTCATACTGGAGAGCAGACTACATGTCTGGCAATTTCTAACCTATGATTTCTCAGAGACCTTGCAAACTAGGGTGCACTGGATATTCCACAGCCTTGCTGGAATGGAAGTCCCTAATCTTCTTATGCTGTTCCTATACAAACTTCTTAAAGTCAACTTCTTCTGCAATCTTTTGGCAATCACTCACTATGTGCCAGGTACTACATTCAATGCTGGGGATACAAGGCAAGGGAAAAATCTGGTCATGCCCTCATGGAGGTGATACTCTAACTGGAAAAATAGCAGGCAAAAAACTGTACATACAAGATAGGTAGACTGTTAAGTAGCAGATCATATTGGCTTATTTGCTGACAAATATGCTCAAAGAACAAAGTAAGCCCTAGATGGTTCAATTAATCCTCATACCTCAAGTACAACTCCAAAGAGTTGCCAGGATTTAATTTTTTCTTCTTTTCTGATCAAGAGACTAATATCTCATCTGAAATGGTGTGCAATGTCTTGGCAAACAACTTAGATGGTGGCACAGTTTGCCTTTATCCTTCTGATCTCCTCTGACCTGTCCATTTCATGGTGGTGAGAGTAGCTAAGTATCTTACCTTAGAGGTATTTCTTATGGTGTGGACCTTGGCTGGAACGTGAGCAAATACCCAATAAAACTCCTATTTCATCTTCCCCTTCCTCCAAAGAATCTTATAGTCAAAACTTCATTTTTCAAACAACCCCAGATTTCAGATATTTCAATAAAAACTGAATATTAATAATGTACCATTTGAATAGATGATTCAGAGCACACTGATTAAGATAAACACTGTTAAACGTTTTGCAATGATTTGTAGTAATTAAAAATATTTAGAGACCCCAAAATATTCTTTAGAGAGGAAAATTAACCACATTCTCTGAACTGACTCAGCATTTACACTCACAATTTAAATTCTCAGTACTCTAATAATTAAAAGTTCAGAAGAAATTTTAAAAATGCTAAGCAGGGATCAACCTGTGGGGAAAATACATGATGTTTAGAGAGATTTAAACCTGGACATCAGAATAAACACCAACATTTCAAATAAAAAGAACTGTAAATGTTATCTCCTCAGTGGATTACAGCATATTTGCCCAGCTTAATTTCTTCCTCCATTTCCTTAGAATAATAAGTAAAATATGAATTTAGATGGCTACAAACTGTAAAGATTAAAATTAGGAAACTGAGGGAGGTAGATGTTAGTTTCTCTCTGCAAGGAGTATTATATTTTTTAGAGGTTTATTAAAAGTTAAGGATTAAAGAAAATACAGGATAAGAAAAACGTGCCTAGGCCAAGAGGCCTAGACAAGATAATCTCACTTCATGGAAGAGCCGTGTCTGCCTCAAAACGGAAGTCCAAAAGAGAAACAAAAGCCTTTGCAATCAGGTTAAATCCCTTCTTGATCTTGGCCCACCTGAGAATTCAGTGAGATTACAAAGCATTTTGGGGAAGTAGAGCAAGGGCTTGTGGGGATTGAAGTCCAGAGTTCAAGTCCACTTTTTACATTTCTCCGTGTGATCATTTTTGGAAAAATTAATTTTCCCCCCAAAAGGATCATAAAAACATAATCAACTTAAAATATTATAATAATGTGAGGATAAGAGAAAAAAAGAACAAAACCAATAATTGCTGGGCACATTGACAGAAAGCCAGTTATGGGGGCAGTCCCCTTTGGCATGAAAGTATACATACAAATAAATGTTCAATCAACTACACCCAAAGTTCATTTTTGTGCAGCTTGTGGTCTGGAGGCTTCTTCATGGTAGCTTCTCCAACAGTTCAGTTTCTGGATTCAGAGAGGTAGCATCTTCTTTACCTACAATTCTTCTCAAAATGTATTTAAACTTTGCAATTTAAAAAATAGTATTTTTTAAAAAACAGAACACAGCAGGTCACAGATAGCACATGGCAAAAACCAAAGAACAAAAAGCCAAATCTAACAATTAGGTGTTATCTGTGACCTGCTGTGTTCTGTTTTGTAAAAAATATTATCCTTTCTAACTGACAGATCCCTAAGATTTGTTTCAGTCCTTATTAAAACAAAAACTTAGGAGAAATTTGCCTAAAAACAAACTGTATTGTTTAGACTTCAGAAAAAGAGTCTTAGTTTTAGACTCTGAATTCAAGCTCTGATTGCTGAGTCTCTTTAAGGATTTTTAGACTATCTGTAGCAAATGTAATATTCATCAAATATTTCATAGGTTTTCTGCCCATTTTTGTTTAGTTAAAGAAAAGGGATTCTGCTATGTGACAACTACCTAATTCTTTCAACACCTGCTGGACATTCTATAACATAATTAAAAATTAAATTTACATTTTGTACTTTCATCATATGAAGCATCATATAAAGACAACCATGAACTGACTAAAAAAACTTCAAGTGAACACTGAAAGAGCCCAAGAGCCCTTACCATGCTTTTGCAAGTTAAAGTGTTAAAAACGAGTATTCAAAGAACCAGAATTGGTTAGGGGTTTATAAGAGTCAGTCAAGGAGGCAATTAGGTGACTCAGTGAATTAAGAGCCAGGTCCAGAGAGGGGAGGTCCTGGGTTCAAATTTGACATCAGATACTTCCTAGTTAGTTGTGTGACCCTGGGCAAGTCACTAAATAGCATTATCTAACCCTTACCATTCTTTGGCCTTGGAACAAATTCACAGTGTTGATTCTAAGACAGAGGATATGAGTTTAAAAACAAAAAAAAGAAAGAAAGAAGAGCCAACAAGTGTTTCAGGCCCTTTTTAAGTGTTGGGGATATGAGGAAAGTCAAACACAGTTCTAGCCCTCAAGAAGCTGATATTTAATGGGGGAGATAATGTGCAAATAATTATGGAGAAATATCTTAAAGATAGAAGATCTACAATATATGAATCTTAATATTTCTCAGACTCTACCTTAGAACATTTGGTTAAGACCATTCCCCATTTTAAACAATGAAGGTACTACATCAGGAATGTGAGAACTCTAACATTACTCCACCCATACTTAAGCATACTTTAGGGGAAGATAAAGTTGTAAACTCTTTACTGAACAATGAAAAGTACTTAACCCATACTTAAAGTAAAGCTAAAAAACCTTAAGCTGGGTCTATTTTTAGATCTAATACAAAAAGGTGCTAAGTACCTATGAAGGTCAGGCAACTTGCAAACTTGCAAGGGACAAACTTAAAAGAGGTGTGAAGTTTTAGTCTACTCAGGTGTGAATTACTCAAAAGTTTAGTCTACTCAGGTGTGAATTAAGAATGGGCAGTCCTGTGAAAATGTCTACTGTGATTGGTAGATGGGAAAACTTAGGGGAGGTGACATAAGAGAGAATTCTCTTTAAAAGGAGGCCAGAAGGTCTCTGAAGGGAGAGAATGCAGCCTTGGAAGCTGAAGTGGAGCTTCCTGAGCTAAACTGGAGGGTGTCTCTGAACACTAGAGTTTTGCTTGGAAGGATCTTGTGGTGAGTGATTAAAGACTGACTGGTCTCTCTTAAGGTTTAAGGCCTAGGCTGGCCTAGTTTTTTTCCTACTATTCCCTCTTACTGTTTCTCTCCCTTTCCTTAATTCCTTTATTTGTATTAATTAAAATCTCCATAAAACCCAGCTGACTTGGGTATTTCATATTTGGGAATTTTTCCCATGGCAACCACTTTATTTTTTAATATAAAATCAAGACACTAAAATTTATCTTTACCAGTGTGGCCAAAACCTTACAGTTAAGCCATTTACACACTTTCGCGGTCACAGTTTAAGTCAAACCACTCTTTTGACTGTCATAAATACAAGATACACTTGTCATATGTAAGCTAGGTAGATCTCTCTGTCAAGTCCTACAGGGTTGGGGCTGTTTGCCTTTCTAACACTCTCTAGACACATACACGGCAAAGCATGTGTACATGTGTAATACATATTATATATATATATACATACATATATATACACATACACACACACACACACACACACAGAAGGAATCTCAGAGAGAACTGGCTGGAGGGGGAAGGAGAAGGAAGGGATGAGAAATATCTTCTGCAGATGAGACTTGAGTCTTGAAGCTTGGTGGGGGAGGGGAGTAGGAAGAGAATTCCAGAAATGGGGAACAGACAGTGAAAGTGCCCTGAGAGAGGTGAGGGAGCATCTTGGGCAAGGAGGCCACTGTAGCTGCAGTGGAATTTCTGTGGAGACTTCACAGTTTCACTAGATTGAAAAGGTAGGAAGGGAACAGGTTATGAGAGTCTTTAAGAAACAAACAGGATTTTTATATTTGACCTTAAGAGGTATAAAGGAGTCACTGGATTTTACTGAGCACAGAGAGAGACCTGAGGACAACCAGAGGGCTATTAATTGCAAAAATCTAGGGGAAACAATGGGGCCAGCACTAAGGGGATGGCTGTGTAAAGTTGTAAAGATAAAAAAAACAAAAAAAAAACAAATTTAACAACAGATGAGCTATATGAGGGCAAGTAGGAATGAGCAGAGGATGGCAGTGCACCTGCTGACTTGAAGCTGATGAGATAACCCAGTGAGACAGGATAGAATGAACAGAGAAGGGAGTCCAGGACAGAATCTCAAGGGATACTCAGGGAGAGGAAAAATCAAAAGGATAATGAATCACTGAAAAGGAATGTGCCAGAACAAAATAACCTGAAAAGACAAGTATCACAAAAACCAGAGAGAGTGAACATCAAGGAGAAGTGAGTGCCTCACAGTGGCAAAAATTACAGAGATCTCAAGATGGATGAAGATGAAGAAAAGAAGTCAGACTGCAGGGAGTTTAGAATTGCTGGAAAACATGATTCTGGATTATTCTCCAAAATCAATGGATCACAGAACTATTCTGAGAGACTTAAAAAAAAGAATGCTATGCATCTCCAGAAAAGAACTGTTGGAATAAGAATGCAGGTGGAAGCATATGATTTATCACTTATTTGGGTTTATGTTTTGGGGTTTGGGTTTTAGAAGATTATTCATTCACTTACAAAAATGAATAATATGTAAACATGTTTTATGTGATAATACATGTATAACCCAGATTGAATTGCTTGCCAGCTCCAGGAAGGGGGAAGGAAGAAAGAAGGAAGAGACAATATAGACCATGTAATTTCAGAAAACTTATGTGGAAATGTATTAAAAATATTGAAAAATAAAATTTGCCTGCAGAATAGGAAAAAAATGGTTGGATCTGGATCAGTTCAGTTCTACCAAGAGTGTATAAGTGTTCCCATTTTCCCACACTCTCACCAATATTTGTCATTTTGTCCTTTTATCTTGTTGACCAATCCAAAAGGTGTGAGGTGGTGAAGAAACTGATGAGATGCATCTCATGGATGGTGTATGACTGTACTGGCTAATGCACTCTAAGGAATGACAAGCAGGTTAATTTTTTAAAAAACATTAAAAGGGAGGGCAGCATGGTGGTTCAGTGAATAGAGCCAGGTCCAGAAATGGGAAGTCCTGGGTTCAAGTCTGGCCTCGGATAAGTCACTTAACCCCACTGCCTAGTCTCTTCTACGTTGGAACCAATACTTAGTAGTATTGATTATAAGATGGAAGGTAAGGGTTTAAAAAATAAAAAATAAATTTAAAAACACAGAAAGACCTGCATGAATTATGAAGAATGAAATGAGCAAAACCATGAGATTATATACAACAGAAATATTGTTTGAAGAATGACTTGTGTATATCTACCTCCAAAAAAAGAAATGATAAATAGAAATAAACAAGATATAATTTTGTATCTATCTACCTACTACCTACCTATCGATATCTTTTTGTCAAATAATGCCTTCTCTAGTGCAGGGAGGGAACATTGGGAAATACCTAGAAATTTCGAGGTAACAAATAAATCAATTAAGAAAGAGATAGATTCAGTATTTAAAAAAAGAATTGCAGGAGAGGAGAGGAAAGGAAGAATAAATGAGTATTGAGAGTGTAGACGGCTTTCTCAAAAGCCGAGATGAGAAGGGGAAAAGAAAAGAATATGGGATAATTGCAAAGATGGTTGAATCAAATGATCATTTAAAAAAACCCTTTTAACCTGAATAAAGGTTAGAAATGAAAATTAAATGAAAATAGCAAACCTATCTCTCCCTTCAAGTTGATATAGAACACACTAGAAAAACTAGGGCTACAACTGTAGAATTTGAAAGAAGCACTCTCTGCTCATCTGGCTCATGGCACAAATTCTATCTATACCAGTGAGGTCTTGGGCCACGATAAAAAGTAGCTAATGTGGTGGTGGCCAAAAATTGGAAAATGAGGGGATGCCCTTCAATTGGGGAATGGCTGAACAAATTGTGGTATATGTTGGTGATGGAATACTATTGTGCTCAAAGGAATTATAAAGTGGAGGAATTCCATGGAGACTGGAACAACCTCTAGGAAGTGATGCAGAGTGAGAGGAGCAGAACCAGGAGAACATTGTACACAGAGACTGACACATTGTGGTACAAGAGAACGTAATGGACTTCTCCAGTAATGGCTTTACAATGTCCCTGAACAATCTGCAGCAATCTCCGAGAGAAAAAAAAAAACAACTATCCTCAAGCAGAGGACAAACTGAGGGAGTAAAAACACCGAGGAAAAGCAACTGCTTGACTACAGAGGTTGAGGGGACATAATCGAGGAGAGACGCTAAATAAGCACCATAATGCAAATACCAACAACAAGGAAATGGGTTCAGAGCAAGGACACGTGATACCCAGACAAATGGCGGTCGGCTAGGTAAGGGGTGGCAAAGAAAATGATCTGTTTCCAATGAATAATGTATGAAAATGACCAAATAAAATGTTTTAAAAAGATTTTTAAATAAAATATTAAAAAAAAAAGTAATGTGGGAAAAAATTTAAAAGCAAATATCTCTGATAAAGGCCTTATTTCTTAAATACACAGAGAATTGAGTTAATTTTATAAAACAAAAGTCATTCCCCAATTGATAATGGTTAAAGGATACAAACAGGTAGTTTTCATATGAAGAAATAAAAAATGTCTTTAGACCTATGAAAAAAAGGTTCCAAATCACTACTAATTAGATAAATGTAAATTAAAATAACTTTGAAGTATCACCTCATCTATAAAATTGGCTAATGTGGCCAAAAAGGAAAATGACAAATGATGGAGGGAATGTGGAGTCACTATTATACTGTTGGTGGAACTATGAACTGATACAATCATTATGAAGGGCAATTTTGAACCATGCACAATGGGCCATCTCTGTATACCCTCGACTCAGCATAGCCCTGTACACCAAAGATCAAAGAAAGAGAAGGACCTTTTTGTATGAAATTATTTATAATAGCTCTTTTAGTAGTGGCAAAGAATTGGAAGCTCAAGGATGTCCATCAACTGGGGAACAGAATACTATTGTATCATTAAGAAATAACAAGTAGGGAGGCAGCTAGGTGGCTAAGTGGGTTGAGGGCCAGGCCCAGAGACAGGAGGTCCTAGGTTCAAATCTGGCCTCAGACACTTCCTACCTGTGTAACCCTGGGCAAGTCACTTGACCCCCATTGCCTAGTCCTTACCACTCTTCTGCCTTGGAGTCAATACACAGTATTGATTCTAAAATGGAAGGTAAGGGTTTAAAAAAAAAAAAAGACAAGCAGAACAAATTCAGAAAACCTTGGAAAGACTTGTATGGACTGATGTAGAGTGAAGTGAACAGAATCAGGAGAACACTGTATATAGTAACAGCAATATTTTAATGGTGACCAACTATGAAAGGCTTAACTATTATTAGCAATATAATGTAAGGATCCAAGCCAACTAACTAATGATGAAAAATGCTATCTATCACCATAAAAGGAATTGATGGCATCTGAATGCAGATCTAAGAATATAGTTTTTTACTTTATTTCCTTCATGAGTATTCTCTTGCATGTGATGTCTTCTTTTACATGACAAATATGAAAAAAAAAATTTTTTTTTAAGTCGCTAATGTCAAAACCATCAGGTTAGCAATGAGGCACAATTAAGAGCATCCATTATGTCAGAAATTCCACCACTCCACCTCTATCCTATGCCACAAGACCCCTCAATGGGATGGGAATGGAGTCAATACATTTCACGTTCCTAACTTCTGCTTTTTTCATTATTTGAATCAGAATCCTCGAAAATTCTGTAGACCTTGAGATCTATTAGAAAGTTTCCTCACTTCTCAAATTCAGTGTGAATTCCAGGGCCAAGCCAATCATACTGTTCTCTGTAGGGCAGATGATGGCCCAAGATAGTACATTTGCACTATCCTCCTTAAAGTAGTCTTGTTAGACAAAAAAAAAAATGCTGACAGGAAGAAAATGTTGCTTCTTTATCTCATTTATCTTAGTGGTGCTAAACTCACACAGCAAGGGATCCTGCTGGTTGCACTGATTTGGAAAACTTTTTTTTTTTAGTGTTTTGTTAAACACTTCCCAATTAGATTTTAATCTGGTCTGTGTCCCACTGTGACATTCTGCTGTACCCCTTAAAAAGAAGTCTTTTAAAGCACTCTTTAGACTTAATGAGAACCCCAGTAAACACTTACCAACAACCAGCCCACATTCAGGACAGATCATGTCTCCAGCTCTGTAGTCCTCCACCAAAATAGCATCTGGGTGGTTTGGACATGTAACTCTTGGAAGGACATCCAGTCTAAATGAAAAAGAAAAAAGTTTTATATTTATCTTCTACCAATCAATTGTATTTGTTTGGCAAGAAAGGATAAAGCATTTAAACGGGAGGCATTTAAATACTCTACCACTATCATACATACAGCTTACTTTGTTGCTTGAAAGAAACCTTCTAACTTATTACTAACTGAAACTATGCCCCATTACTTTTTAAAAATTCTTTATTTTCTGAAATCCTTACTTCTCTCTCAGAATCAATACTGTGAATAGGTTCTAAGGCAGAAGAGTGGTAAGAGCTAGGCAATGGGGGATTAAATGACTTGCCAAGACTAGGAAGTGTGCAAAGCCACATTTGAACCCAGGACTTCACATCTCTAGGCCTGGCTCTCAATCCATTGAGGCATCTATTTCTTTTCCTCCTTTCCTCCCAACTCCCATTTCTTTATATTCTCTTATACTCACAAGTGTATTTTCTACTAGAGTCATTTTGGTCTGCTGACACTGAAGATTTAAAAAGCAATCCCAGATTCTTTTTTTTATATATGTGTATGTACATATCACATCAAAAGGGAGAAGATTCTTTTGTTTTTAAATGTAGAGGACTGCCTACACCAGAAGTCTCAAAGGCCCAGTCTGCCTATCCAACCAGATTAAAATGTAATTGAGAAATATAAAAATACAGTAAAACATAGGCAACATTACATATATACAGTCAGCAAAGATCCAATTTGACAAGCCCTGGTGTAGACCAGTGGTTTCCCAAGAAAGGACTGGCTATAGCAGTCAAAACAGAAGCTGAGGTGCATATAATCAATTAAGAGCAGGGCAGTGTAGTGTCATATCCCCATCCTTTCTGAAAGCACACTATCCTTTCCACCCCCATCACAGCATGCTTGGCCCTTCCCACCCTAGGTCACCATGGGCAATCACTCTGCCTCACTCCAATTCATTCTCCACACCCCTGTCAAAGTGATTTTCCTGAAAGGCAGGTCTGATCATGTCAATACTGTGGGGGCTCCCTCAATTCCTAGCACCTAAAAGTAATAGACACAGTGCTGGGCCTGGTGTTGTCTATTAAAAGGGGATAACAGCACATACCTCACAAAATTGTACAAATTGAATGAATCCTGGTGAAGCACCTCAGCACAGGGCCCAGGACATAGTAAGTAGGTCCTCAATAAATGCTTCCTCCCTCCCTTTATTGACTTGTTAACAGCAAGATTAAATGTAAGCCCTTCACAAACCTGTACCAACTCTTCTTTCCAGCCTTATTACAAATTGCTCCCCTCCCTACCTACACAGTTCAGCCAGACCCATCTTTTTGTTGCTTCTCACACCCACATAAAGACCAACTAAATCTATGATCATGAACAAACAGGAAGTTATAGTGAGACACCATCCATTAATCAGAATACACAAATAAAGAATAATTATAAATTCTGTTGAGTTGAAATCAGACCTTAATTGTTTTTGCACTTACCTAGTAAATAACTACAGAAAAATATGACTCCTGATGAAAAGTTATTAAATTCAGTTAGAACATACACAGAAATTTACATTGCTCTCATTAAAAATACTAATACTTTTTAGCAAGAGAAAAGTAGTTTTGTAGTTTTAAATTAAAATATAAAATATCATTTCAATATAATTTTCATTTTATGTATGATTTATAATGCACAAAGTATACTAATACAGTAGTATATATAATTTATGAATAAATTTAAAAAATTTGGAGATCATTGGTCTAGAATATAAATACTGCTTTACTTAAACAGGATTTCCTAAAAAGTGTGTTGATGATTAATCATTACTACAAAAAGGAATTGTATATTGTTATAATATTTTTTATTAAAGTTATATTTAAGTAATTGAAATGAATTAATTCAGGGACTGATTATTTAGTACATGAATTTTCCAGGTAATTTGGTTTCTGCCAACTGGCTATATTTTCCTTGACAAAAAATAAGGGAAGCTCATTTCTGTCAATTTTAGTACTTATTACTTATTTTAGTAATGTTGCTTATTCATAATCAAATGTTTGTGTACCTATTAAAGTTGAGCCTGTTAGCCTTAGGATTCACTAATTAAGGATAGAATGTGAATCATTTAAATAAAAGTTTAAATATTCATGAAGTTTTAAAAGCTGCCTTTCTCTACTCACTTAAGATCAAAATAATACCATCTTGGTTACCACTTCTATTCCATTTATAAATATTCTTTAGGACAGAAAGAAATTATGTTTTCTCAACAGCCAGTATCCCATTGAATAAAAACCTCATTAATCCAATTCTTAGGATTAATGCTAAATGTTTTGGTTACTTGAAGCTTGTTACTGGAAGTAACTTAAGACTTTCATAGGTTACAGCTTCGAATATCCTGATTAGTAGAAGGCTGCTTTCAGGATTTACTTTTTCAAAGTATGCATCTACCAAACTCAGGTTAATGCTTAACAGAGAGGCAGTTAAGAGTTTCAAAATTTCATAAAATTTCAATGGAAGGAGCATTAGAAATCATCTTCACTAACAGATGAGGAAACTGAGGTGAGGTGAGGCTTAGAAAACTTGACTAAGGTCTCCTGATTCTCAGTTCACTGCCCCCATGTGAAAACATCAAAAAAGATAATTCAGAGTAGTTCTGAATAACTTAAATTTCCCTTAAGTTTTAAGTTTTTATTAATTTATGTTTATAACATATATTTATAAAAAGTATATAAGGTCATTACATTTTCTACTTCTTTTCTGCTTCTAAATCTTTTCTTATACCTCCAATAAAAAATTAAAATCTCTCTGGCCATAAATACCTAAAATTAATATTTAAGAGTAAAAAAGTAACAATTGCCACCATCAAACAATAATGGGGTGGGAAGAAAACTAAAGGAACAAGAAAATTTGACATAAAGGGATGGCACCTCTAAAGCCAGAGTTAATTCCAATCCTTGTTTTGGGTTCCAAACTATGTTCAATCCCATGAAGGCAAGGCCTGTGTCTCCTCTAAACTTTTCCCCCGTCCTTAGCACAGGCTTCTGAAACACATAGGAGGTGAAATATATGCTGATCCTTAATGTGACAACATGGCTTTTATAAAAAATAAACAGCTCAAAGAATAAAGAGATTCTGGTTTTCCAATCTTTTCCAATTCCTCCACATTTTTGTTGGTAGAAGAAGGTACTAATTCAGGCTAAGACAAATAATGTAAAAAAATAAAGTCTTTAATCCACAGCCCTGAATAGTGATTTGACACTATAGTACATTCTTTGATTTGAAGTGTAAACCCTAGTGTAATTCTAACATAAAGTGTATTATTTTTCTTTTCTTTCTTAAAACCCTTATCTTTATCTTAGAATAAATACTGTGTATAGGTTCCAAGGCAGAAGAGTGGTAAGGGCTAGGCAATGGGGGTTTAAGTGACTTGCCCAGGGTCACACAGCTAGGAAGTAATCTGAGGTCAAGTTTGAACCTAGGATCTCCCATCTCCAGGCCTCCACTGAGCCCATTCCAATTTATTTTCAACAAAATTCTTCTCTAAATACTACCTAAGATTATACGTTTATAACATATAATTATTATATAACATATTTCTATATTTACAACATATAATTATTATGACATGTAATATGTGTCTATATTTGAAATACATGATTATATAACACATTTATACATATTTTTTGCCTGTTACAAATTATCTATGGTGAAAGGATTTTTCTTTTTAATTAAGTGCTGAGTGGCCGTCTGAAATACTAAAACTCTCAATTGCGGAAGGCACTAAATTTAAGCAGTCTGGACTGTCAAATGCTCTCCACACCCTCACCTGACAACCACACCCATTTTGATGATGAAAAGTTGTGGTCACCGCAGTAGAGACTGGAAGTAAACACGGGTGTCAAAGGCCCCCAAAAGGCAGCGAAAGCTCCAGCAGTCAAACCAACGTAGTCCAGTCCTTGAGGACTGAGCCGGGCTGGCTTTCAGGAAGGATCTTAAGGGGCAGGTTCACTATTAAAGACCGCGCTGGGGACGCTATTAAATGCCCACAAGGTGGGAGGTGCTGGCTGGCCGGACCCGACAACAGCCCGGGGGAGACGGACAGCAGGGATCCCAGCAGGGATCCCAGCAGGAAGCAGCCCAGGCGTCAGGTGTCCCCGACTCTTCCCGCGGGCAAGTAGATGGCCGAGAGTCAAGTTTCAACTTCGGTTAAAGAGCGATCACCCGGGGAGGGGGCTTCGTAGGTCTGTCAAAATATTAACCTGACGTGGGAGAGCAAGGACTCCGCCCCCCACCTCCCGCGACTTTCCCAAATTGCCACGAGAGATTTTAGCACCTACGTTCCCCTCCCCAACCTTTTGCCGCTGGGCTCGGCAGCTCCTGGAGAGGAGACCAAAGGTGAAGTCGCATTAGACCCCAGGGCAGACCTCGGAACCAAGCAAAGCCGAAGGCGAGAGAAAGGGGAATAGTTGGAGGAAAGTCCCGGGGCGGCCTCGGAGAATCCCGGGCGTTCGGCCCCGCCTCCCTCGGCCTCGCTTCCCTCGTAAGGCCGCCTCGGCGCCCCCTTCTCTCCGCCCCACGAAGCTGTCCTCTCCTTCCCCCCAAGGAATCGCTCCCGGCCAGTCTCGACCGAACTAACTCACCGGCTGGTGGACGCCATCTTGACGGCGGCCGCAGCAGCGAGCCTCCGAGGGAAACGGAGAACAGCGTAACGAAACCGTGAGAATCTCCAAATCAACTTCGGTAAGCCGTCGGTGTCGTCGCTTTTATAGACTGACAACGCGCAGGCGTAGTAGGATGCACGGAATACGGGGCGGGAGAGGAGCCAAGAAGATCCACCGCATACGTGCTTCGCCTTTTCCTTCCGCCTGCGCGCCTCCTATGTAATTAACTACGCCTCCCCGGGGAGTCTGTGAGAACCCAACGCTTGCAGTGAATGAAAGCAGGAAGTGACAGGCTGGAAAAGCTTTTGCTCTGGTTCCTCAAACCTGTACTTAGAAATCAGATGCCGTGAATGCAGCCTTTTTGGTCTCAAAAATGATCCAGGCCCTCAAAGAGCGTTTGCCATATATTACTCTCGGTATTTACCAATAATGAAAACTTAAATTGATAAATGTTTGTTAATTAATTAATAAAATAATAATTCCATTAAATGTTGGGTTAAAAAAGCTCCCCAAATTTACTCTTGTCCCACGGCAACTTGCCTTCACACCCAGATGGATTGACCCTTTGTTCCAGGCTGAGCAGTAAGCCGTCTAACACCCATTGGGCCCCCTGTATTAAAGTGGTGGAAGTAAGTCAAGTCTTAAGTACTACCCCCCCCCCAGCCTTAGTTTCTCTAATTGTATTTAGGCTGCTCCCAGGTACCCTAGCCTCGGGCTACAACCCCTCCCCAAGCCCTCTGTAACTGGGCAGTTGTTCCTCTTTGGTTATATTCCCTAAGGTAGAAAAAGGATCTCAAGTTATTTAGTTTCGATGACAATTCCCATTCTTGGTGTTTTTCATGGAGATATTGTTCCCAGAGTCTGAGAGCTCTGTGGGATGGCCATAAGAGTGATGTCTCTCTTGCTCTGATTAAAGACATATTCTTTTGTAACTGCTTTGCTGGTTCTGTGTTTGTTTGTTTGTTTTTTCAAATTGACATGTTAGCAAATAACATTTATTTTGTATGTATTTTATAAACACACGCACCTATATAGAATTAGAGCCCTAGACCTTGAGTCAGGATGTTCTGAGTTCAAGTCCAGCCTGGGATACTTACTAGCAGGTTGACTCAGGGTAAATCACTTAATCCCTATTTATTTTCCTCATCTGTAAAATGAGAACACACCGGAGAAGGAAATAACAAATCACTCCAGTATCTTTGCCCCCCCAAAAAACCATAGACAAAAGCCCATACAACTGAATAACAGCAAACAAAATATTATAATACATATGTAATTATATATAAGTTAATTTTACATATAATATATAATATCATCAATAAACATTTACTAAGCACCTACTATGTGCTAGGTATCATGCTAAATACTTAGTACACAAAAAAGGAAATAAGACAAGTCCTGTCCTCAAGGAGCTTACAATGAAATAATGAAGAAACAATAAGCCCACAATTACCTAAAAAGAAAACTATGTACAGTATACATAAAACAACAATTAACAGAGGGAAGACACTAGAGTTAAAAAGGACTTCCTGAAAAAGCATGATTTTTATGAAAAAATTACTTTCACAAAATCCCCCACAAAATTAGGGAAACAAGTGGCAATTTAACATAATTTTGCAAATCTCTTTACTATCTGGCTTAATAGAAGACAGCTGGATCCTCAAATCTGCTTCTGTGAGCACTTTGGAGAGGCCAGAAGGTGAAAGTTTGTGCCTGAGTGCAAAGAACAGTCTGTTCATAAAAATGTTTACTATATTCAATTTGGAAGAATATGTTGTTCTGGTTGAAGAAAATGTAGTCACACATCAGTAAGCTGGAAAAGAGAGAAGTATTTAAAAGAGCAAAGAACGCCTTCCTATTATTATGAAATCCTCTCTGGCTTCTCGAGGATATGCAGGGGTCCCCAGATTTCACTTGGAGCACTACTGCCATAGGGTAACCCAACAACTAGTTAATACACTACTTGAAGACTTGCAAAGAACTTTACAGAAATTATTTTATTTGTTACTCAAAAAAACTGGGGGAGGCAAATACTATCATTATCCTCACTTTACAGATGAGGAAACTCAGAGAGCTTAAGTGATTTGGCTATGGTCTTACGGTGGGGGAACATCTTTGAGGTGGTATTAAAACTTGGCTTTTTCTGACCCAAAGAACCTTACTTCATTTGCTGTACCACTGAGCTCTATCTTAGAACTGGAAGGATCTCAGAAACCATCAAATCAAGACTTCACATTTTACAGATGAAGAAACTCAGGGGAGATGGAGTGACTTGCCAAGAGTATATCCAGGAGGTAAATAGCAGACCTGAGATTCAGATCCATGGCCACTGACTCCAAATACAACAGTTTATATCCAGAAAGGCAACATGGAACTATATTTCAATCCAACTTTTATTAAGGGCCTGCTCTGTGTGTACAGATGAAAGAAAAATAGGTTCTGCCTTCACAGAACTTATTGCCTATCACATAATTTTGCTCATTGGTTATTTAATAATAAGGTTTATTGAATTTATTAACATCCTTGCTTTCCCTGAATATCAGTTGTCTTGGGTTAGAGGAAAGCATGAATGAAACAGTGGGAATAACCTTGGATGAAAAATCAAAAGACTTAGATGCTAATCTGCCTTTTCCAAGAAAAAAAAGATAATCTTTAATTCCACAATTTGCTTCTTCAAATCAAATGTATTGTTTTTCTCTTAATAGAAAAAGACAAGCACTGGGGGATCTTTTAGGATTCTCTGTCTTTTCTAGTCAACTGTACAACTGTAAGACACTGTAAAACTACCACACTGCCAAGGGTGTGCTTTATACAACAAGACAAAATAATGAAATTCCTCTGGAGGAACAAAAGATCTAGATCCGAGATCTCAAGGGAAATAATGAAAAAAGTAGGAAAACAGAGAGAATAGCACTTTGTATCCTAAATTACTTACATGACAAATCAATAATCATTAAAACTATTTTGGTACTGGCCAAAAATTAGAAAAGATCAGTTGAACAGCTTCTATAAAGAATTATTGGAAACACTTGTACCTGATTAGTCAGTGTTCAAAAAACCCAAGAACGTGAATCTATCTCTTCATTTCTCACTAGGCTAGACTCTGGACTTCTCCACCATGTCCCCAAAAACCTCTCCATCCTAGAAGATTCCTAACCTTCCCTCTGCACTACCTTCCTACTCCTGCCTTTTCATTCCCCCTCCGCCACCCCATTAGATCATCAGCTTCATAATGGTAGGGTCTGCCTTTCTTTTCCATTTTCTTTGTATTTCCAGGAGTGGGTACAGTGCTTAGCACTCAGGCAAATGATCATTTACATTAAATATATGTGACATATCTATGGAGTGAATAAATAGAAATATATGTAAAATAGTTAAGTATAAAGTAGTTTGGGGAAAAGGCACTAGAAGCTGGGGGGGAATCAGATGAAGATGATGCTTGAAGAAGAAGAGGAATGGGCAAGGATAGAATACATTCGAAGTAGGGGGGACAATTTGTCAGACTCAGATGATATGTAAGTTAATTGCCTAAAAATATTTTTTTTTATTCTTTGTTATAAAGGATAACTTTGGGATGGGGTGGGGGAAATATGTTCAGAAATAGTGTTGATGTAAAAACAGAAAATATGAAAAAAATTAAATAAACTGAAGTGATGTATTCTGCTGTAAATCATAATTTGTGAGAGCCTGCCTGACCCCTTATTAAGCTTCTATCAATTATATTCTTGATAGACGTGTAGATTATCATCATAAAGATTTTGTAGCCATGAGAAATGAACTACAATTGATCAACAGTATTGATGGCTTCTTGGTTTCCATTTTTTGACAAGATACAAGATTTTTTTCAAGAGTTAATATTGATCTCTTAGCATCCTCAAATTATATCATCTACAAAGCAAATCTCTGTTATAGATTCTTGATCTAGTCTAGTTTTTTTTAAAACCTTCCATCTAAGAATTAATACTGTGTAGTGGTTCCAAGGCAAAAGAGTGGTAATAGGGATTTTAAGTGATTTGCTACAGCTAAGAAATGCCTGAGGTCACATTTGAACCCAGGACTTTCTGCCTTTGGTCCTGACTCTCTATGCAGTGAGCCAAGTAGGTGTTTCCCAGCCTAGCTGTTTTTTTTTCTTTCTTCTGTCTTTGGTTTCTTTAGTGCCATTTCTATTTTGTTTTGTGACCTATGAGGCAATGATGTTAGAATCTGAATATGGTAGCTCCATGGTCAATGATGGAGAAAGTGTTATAGAAATCCTTATGGATCTTTCTTAATTTTCTTCTGTTCATTGTTCTTCCAGTTTTGTCCTTAAAGTCTTTAAGATGATCTGATTTGTTGGGTCTCCTCCTTTTCAACCCACTGCTTCTCAGGATTCTACAATCTCACACCAAGCTACTATGTAGGAATTTGCAAAAAGATTGTTCCAAGTTGGTGACTAAAAATTTGTGAATTGCAATGTGTCTTAAAGATATAAGTTTTTATTTTTGTCCATGGAAATCAAACATCTTCTGACTTAGGTGCTTCCTAGGTCTTTTGGTCATCCTCTTTTGGTGATCAATTTCCATTGGTTCCATTTCCTTAGTAATGGAGACATCATGAGTTCCTGTCTGTCTTTAATCCTTCCCCCATTTTTGGCATCAATAATTTGCTGAAAGAAGTCAGGCTGGCTTTATCTCAGTTATGTCTGTCTTATTTTTACTTTTCTTTTAATTTTATATTCATTTGAATCTTTATTCTTCAGAACATGATGTTGTTGTTACATGAGGAAAACTGTTTCATAAATGACTCCCACATTAGTAGCCAATTATTTCCTTTCTATTAAAATATAGTCACTGTCATTGTTGGAGATATCATTTGGAATTTGCTATGTTCAGTCATTCTTGGCTCTTCTTAAACTTTGTATCCATGATTTTGAGATATGACAATTTTGTATACTCTAGAGGTTTTTGGATTTTCTCATTTCTTATTCCCAGGCATTGTTTTTTTTTCTCACTTTCTGAATAGTTGTGTGGGTATGTGTATGTAATATATATTATATACGCATATGTTATATAGACACATATAAACACAAAATTCAGGAATAAGAAATATATGCTATATATGCATAGAGGAGACATATAAAGAGATATCTGTGTATATTTCTATATAAATACACATATAATTTTGTTGTCTTCTATGTCAGCCTTTGCTGATATAGTCACTAAGTATTAATGCATATATTGACTTAATATAGAGGGTTTTTTCCAAGGTCTTCATTGAATTCCCCCGCCATCCCCCCCCATTCTCTTCATAGATATTTATAGATAATTATGCTGACTCAGGCACCCATTGTTCCTGGCCCTCCTTGGCGATTCGTGTTGGGGACAGATCATTCAGTCTATTATAACCTTGGCATTACTTACAATATGTCCTGTAGGCGCTACCCATTAGCTTTCACCAACTGGCAATTGGGAGAAACTGAGTCCTCATTTTGCTTAGCTCCAAATTCCTCTATTCTTTTGGTTTCACTTCTAGGAAGAATATGGGACGGGAGTAGATTTAAATTGAAAAGGACCTTCCTTAAGAGACCTCTAGCCTCTTTTGAGATGAAGACAAAGTAATTCAGTGTCATAATCAGCAGGATTTTATCAAACCTTTATTCCAGGCCAGACACATAATGCCTTTCTAGTGCCTCTTATGGGTTGTCTTCTCCGTGAGAAGGTAAGCTCCCTGAGGGCAGGGGCAGTGGTTTATGTTGGATGAGCTGCACATAGTAAGCCCTTACTACATGCTTTTTGACTGACCAAAACAGGGTCCTCCTGCCCTCAGGGAGTTCACATTCTAGTGCAAGAGATCACAGGTAAATAACAGCACACACACACACACACACACACACACACACACACACACACGAGATGCATCTAATAGAAGAGATGGAACAGGAAGAAAAGCTTTCCTGAAAAAAGGGGGATTTGAGCGGAGACTTTAAAAAACAATTTAAGTTCATTTCAATGAAAAACTCAAGTTGACACTCATTTAGTCCCCAGACAGCTGGGAGCCAGGAGTGTGGGCCGGGGATCTCCTATTTAAAGAGCCAACCATTCTGTGAATTTTTAGATGGCCAAAAACCCTGTGATTCTTAGCATCCTCTGGCCCCTTTCTCACTGCCTTGACAATGCCACCAGGGTAAAGCCTCGGGGCCCAGAATGGGAGTTTTCAAAGATTCTGACAGCATCCTCCCAGGATGTGTCTCTTGTCCCTTCCCACTTGGCCATTTGCATCCTTCTTCCTTCTGTCTCCTTTCCTTTCATGGTGGCAGGCGCGTTATGGTCTGCCAGGGTACATTTCTTCTCCTCTGAAGCTGTGCTGTGGACGTAAGCATAATCCTCGAACCCCTGTCTCTCTGCCCCCACGCCAGCTGCCTCTAATCCTCAAGGGTGTTGTTCATCCTTTGTGCTCCAAGAGGACCAGTGGCATCAATGGGGTGATGGCTTGTAGGAGTGATATTGATTGAAGTGAGACAGAGTTGCACAAAGCAGCCTCCCTCTCTCTTCTAGCAACCAGTGGCAGAGTCCAGTGACAAGGCACAAGTCGGGACAACTGCTGATGGCCAGATGCAGCAGTTTTGTCTGATCATAGTGCCTGCTTCAGTCATCCTCATGGCCTTCGGAATCAGTTGTTCTCATCTGCCCAGGGAAGGCTTCTGGTGCTTTGGGTAGATGCCTCCTTCCCTCACTGATGAGCTTGATATGTCAGTTTATCCCAGGTGCTCAAGACAGTTTATTGGAATGTGGCCACTGCTTGCTATAGCTTCTTGGAGCCCCAAGTGAGAGCTGAGTGCTGGGTAGACATACGGTAAGTATTTTTTTTTAAATGCTCGTTCCCATCATTTTACCCCTCTTCGGGGCTACAACCCAGGCAATCCTATGTGATTGAGAGAAATGGGCCAAGACTGAAGAGATGAAATGCAAAAGAAGAAGAGCTCAAGAGAAGGATGATGGAACCTTTCAGAACCCAGTGGGGGAAGAGAGACATTCTATAGAAGGTTGGAAAGGAGGAGCCGTTGGCCAAAGCTGATCTTCTGGACACACTTCTTCTTGGAGGTGTCTGCTTGCTATACTACTTCACTTTACTTCTCTGGCTAACCTCTCTGAAAAGAGGAGGGCTGAAGAGGTGCTTGACTGTTATCCTCCTTGATCTGGCTGAATTGAAAGAGTCTTGCCCAGTGAAGATCTCAACTGAATAGAAAGGACTTTTGAACTGAAGCCTTCTATCAGAGATAGGAGATTATATAATTTAGGGAAACCCCTTTCCCTCTATCCTGTTAATTTCCCTAAAGAGAATCTTTCCCAAAAGAGAATAAATTAGATCTTTTATTCTAAGAAGTAGTCTTTACCTTTGTAGTAGGAGGGAGAATTAAACAATTTAAAAGAGAAGATTGAGGGAGGGGCTGACTCACCATCTGGTAGGCAAGGACGTCATTAGGTTGCCTTAGTAGGGAGAACTAAAAGGAAGGTGTGTCTTGGAATCAAGTCCCCTTTTTCCTCAACCTGCTTCCTGGGGTAACATCTATTCATTTCCCATTTCTGTATTCCCCTCCAAAATACCTACCCTGGCCAAAGAACATGTAAACATTGTTCTGTCCAGTGACCACCCCAGGCTTTAAGCTAGGAAAGTCCCAGTTGGGGGCAGAACCAAGATGGCAGCCGAGGAGTAGTGAAAGCTACAGTCACTCCTAGAAATCCTCTCAAAAAGAAAAATCCCATTTTCTCATGACTTCACCCTGTTCCAGATGTGTAATTAGGACCTGCTCCCCAGAACTCCCAATTCCCAACATCCCACTTTGGTTCTCACTTTATGTCCTTACATTTTGGAGATAGAGTTTCCCGGACCCTACCCCTCTCTCTCTTTTCACACAAACATGTTTGGGAAAACTTCTCTTTACTCAGGCTTTTACTTTTTGTCTTTTATTTCTTTTACTTCAAGTGATTATTAATAAATCTTATAAAATATAATACTTGGAGTTATTGGATATTAATTTTTAATCTTACATTGTTGGTGACCAGAAGTCTAGAGTTTAGGACCCTTGCTCCTCTCTAAATTGGTAGAGCAATTTTTTTAATAGACCAAAAGACAGATTAGTTTAAAAAGCCTCCTCCCACGACTGCTGCTCCCACTCTTCCAGCTACTACTGCTGTGGCCACCTGTTGCTGCCTCCCAGGTTTGACCAGACACTGCCTGGGGAGTCCTTGCCATTTCTGCTGTCCATGAGCCACTGCAGTTTGGCAGTCACTCCCCTCGCTTCTGCCATGGCCTCCCTACCTACTGTTTATCCAAAGGTCTGAGAGCTGTTTGGAAGTACCTTCTTTTTCCTGTCAGAAGTGTGAGATCCACATCTCCTTGGGCTATCCCTCCTAACAACCACATGGGTCTTAAATCTGCTAGCTGCTTTTCAGCAGGGGAACACATCATGGAGCAGCCTTTCCATGCTATCCACCCCAATCTCAGCCTGGCTAACCCAGTGGGGCTTCCATGCTCCTAGATGTGGGGGTAGAGTCTGAGGTGTCACCTGGCCCCTTGCATTTTTACCCCTGGGGGGAGGGGAAGGAAATTTACTCTCCTAAACCTTTTAACTTTACTCCTAGCCAGTACATACTAGGGTAGTACCACTGATGGACAGGAAATAAAATTGCAACCATAGCCCACTCTGAAAGAACAGTGTATTACAGCTTTAGTATGTCTTTTCTTACTACTGTTCATGGGTGCACTTGTCCTTGTTGTTAGCTTGAGTAATCTCAAGATTTAGAGGGGAGATTCATCTCCCTACACTCCCTTGCCATTTTGGCCTGTCCAGTCTCTGTAATACATCCAATATGGGGCTCATCCAAGAGTGTGGAGGTGAATTTTAAGCCTTTTCAAACTTTATTTGCCTTATTGATGTTAACTTTTTCAGTTTGTTCCCCTCCAAATAGTGAAGAAGTTTCTGTAATGCAGCTATTGGAATTGGAGAAAAGGACTCTTAAATTCATTGCTCACATCCTGTCACATATATTGGATTTGCTGATTGTTTTAAAATTTAATTTTGTTTTTAAGTTTACATATTAATCTTACTTCATATATTCTGTTACACTAAGTCATTTTTAGCTACTGTGTTTTAGCCATCTGCTATATGTTCTGTTACACTGCCTTTATTTGTACTCTCCCCTATGACAGGACTGGAGAAAATACCATTATAAAATCCATAAACAACTGGGACAAATCCTTTTCCATGGCAAAACCATAGGTCCTTATGGATGCTAGGTTTGTCACCAGACACATATATGATGATGGATGGACTCCATCAAAATGGTTAAAACCTGTATACAACCTCTGGAGAATTTAATGAGCTAAAAATCTCAATTGATTTTAAGGGGTCTTCAGAAGTGATTTTTTCAGATATCTAGTAGCACCACTACCTCTGACTGATCATTTACCTACCTTTGAGTTATTTGTAACAAGAGGTAAGGGTACATTTAGTAACTGAAATGAAGTGCAATAACCCTGTTGTATTCCCCACCAACACATTTATTAAAAATGTAATGGATGAGACATCAGAAGTGATTTTCACCACTGTATTCCTTGCCTCCACATTGCAATGGATGGGTCATATAAAGACACGCCTTTTATGATTGTTACAGTCTCATACCAGAGGAGAGAAGTTTCCGAAGGGGCTTGGTTACCCCACAACAGGTTATAATCTCCTCCATAGGTGGGAAGGTTTTCTCAAGGGGGTTTGTAACTCCTAGATGGGTTTTTAGATCTGTAACTCTTCAGCTTACTCTACCCTTCAAGCAGAATAATCTAGATTCTTGGTGACATTTTAGACCCCAAAGGTTTTTTTTTTTTTTATCAGAATTACACAATTGTTTGTTTGCTTTTTTCCCCTGGTTTCTCTTGCTACATTTTGGAATGATGGCAATAATAGATATTTTGTTAGAAATATCTTTGCCAAGGTTGAAAGATTAGCTAGATTTGGAGAACTTGTGACAAGTATCCATGAGTTCATAGGTTTTTTTAAAATGTCATTCAGCAACTTATGTGTATCCTAAAGATAGTGGGTTTGTTTACTATTGTCATTAGATGGACTATTATGATTGTAAGGATTTTGGTACTTCTTTGAATGTGCATTAGCTACTATTCTACTGTTTTAAAAAGCTGTTAATTTGTGAAAATTATGTACACTCACACTGTGGATCATGGCAAAGTTAAAAAGGAAATGGATCTCATTTTGGGGTGAGAAACCTTTGTATTGTGCCTCTCCTTGTCACTGATTATGAACTATATATTTTTGATTTTTAAAAATTTCATTATTGTTTTTCCTTGTATGTGTGATAGAATATTTGAGTTTTCTTTTTTCTCTCATTTTTTTTGTACTTGAAGCATGTTAACAGTATTAATGTTTTTTTTATTTTGTACTAATATAAGTTTACAATATCCATTAGCCCTAATATTAATGCATATCCCCCCAAAGCCTTAGACTATAGAAACCTGACATTGATTGTTAAGTATTATGGGACTTTGATTAATGATTGTGTCTGATTCCAAGAGAAGGGATCACAAAAGAACCATTATACAGTGCCAAGAAGCACAAGGTCAAAGAGACCAACCAATCTCAATGGGATTGAGGAGAATCTGCACCAATGCAGAGGACTTGTTTTGGGGTTTGAGAAAGCAGCTGTTTGACAACGACAGATACAGGATTTCCCTGTGCCAGTTCCAGCCAAAGTACCTTGGCTTAGCTCTAATTCTGGCTACCCTGTTCCTGATAGTGAAGATAAAATCAGACCAGGGAATGATATTTCCCAGTTATTGTAAAAATATCTAGTCCTTTTTTCCTGTTTCTCCTAAGTATGGCAATTTTCTGTACTTTTGGTTACTGATTGGATAAGTGCATATCGCTGCAATTGCCTACAGGCTTGTGGGGCATAAATTACTTTATTAGGCCCTGATTCTAGGATTTTATCAGCAATATAGAGGTTTTTCTGGGTTCTCCTGTCAAATTTTGGAGTGATGGCAGTAATAGACTTTGTTAAAAATGTCTCAGCCAAAATTGAAAGATTAGCTAGATCTGGAGAACTTGTGACAAGTATCCATGAGCTTCAAAGGTTTTTTAAATGTCATACAGCAACTCATGTGAATCCTAATGATAGCATGTTTGTTTCCTATTGTCATTAACTGGGCTCTTATAATTTTGGGAATTTTGGTACTTCTTTGAATGTGCATTAGCTGCTGTACTATTGTTTTATAAAACTGTTACTTGGTAAAAATTATGTGCACTCACACTATATAGATCATGGCCAAGTTAAGGAAATGGATCTTATTTTTGAGTGAGAAACCTTTGTGTTGTGCCTCTCCTTGGCTAGCACAGCATGTCACTGATTGTGAACTATATATACATAAATAAAATTTTATTGTTTTTCCTTGTATGAGCAATAGAGGATTTGAGTTTTCTTTTTTTCTCACACTTTTTTGTACTTGAAGCACGTTACCAGTATTAATGGTTTTTTGGTTTTGCATTATGATAAGTTTAAAATGTCCATTAGCTTATTGTCAATGCATACCCAAAAGCTTTAGACTATGTAAACCTGCCATTGATTGTTAAATATTATGGGACTTTGATTAATGATTATGTCTGATTCCAGGAGAAGGGATCACAAAAGAGCCATTGCTCAGTGCCTGGAAGCACAAGGTCAAGGAGACCAAATGATGAAATTCTGTGCCAAGACAGGGGACTTGAACTTATTTTGGGGTTCAAGGGATCAGCTGTTTGCAAAGTCAGATACAGGATTCCCTTGTGCTAGATCCAGATTTCTACCAAGTACCTCAGTTTGGTTGCTATTTGCAAAGGTAAAATCAGACCAGAGAATGATATTTCCCTTTCTGTTTCAAAGTCTAGTCCTTTTTCCTCTCTCTTTTCATAATATGGAATTAGTCCTGTAGTCTGGCCTGTTGATTAGATAAGTACATAATTACTACTACAGGCTTGTGGGACATAAATCACTTTAATCAGACCTTGATTCAATGACTTGTTATAGACTTATTTTTCCTTACTTAGAATTTTTACACATGAGACTTTGATATCTTATATTTCATCCAGAAATTACTTTTTCCTCTTTTATTTGGATTATTTGATGTTTCTAATTTTCTTTGTCAATTGATTCATATACCTCATAACTCAGCCATGTATCCTGGGGTGATCCTTGTGTTTGTCAGTGCCCTCCTCATGGGGAATTGTATTCTTATCTTATAATGCAAAGTTTAAATTCTTTTGAGAGTAATTTTATGATAAGAAACTTGCTACTTCCCCAAATCTAAAAAGTGAACTGTTTGTAGAAGAAACCATGAAGATGCCTGCAGAAACCATACACTGCACCAAAAGATCCAGAATGAACTTTGAGATATAGTGAATTTGAACTGTGGGGCACTTCTTTAATTGATGGTCAGTGAGAGGAGCTCCTGGAGTACTGTATGTTGCGGTGCTGCAAAGCATGGCATTGCTCACTTACAGTACTACTTCCAGGGACATAATCCTTTGCATGGCACCTTATTCTGAGAGTAACTGAATGAGAACAAGGTGCCGCACAAAGGATTGTTTGGCTGCACAATGGAAGATGTCAGCATGGTGAGCAATGATCTGGGGGAGGGGATTCTACATTGTGTACACTGTTGCCCAGTATAGTGGTGGCAGTGATGGGCCTGTGCAAGGTGTGACAGGCCCATCACAGCCAGCACAAGCCCAGCACCACCTCCAGTATTGTATACAGGCATCAGATAGCAGTGATCTGGCCTGTGACATCAATGGCCTCTACTGGGAGAAGCCCACCACTGCCACTGGGTGTTTTATAAGATGCCCCCTGTTTTTTGGGGGGTCAAATTAATATAAGACTGTATTATTTTCAGGGAAACATGGTAGTACAATGGCCCTCATACTCCCCTAGATGCACAACATATTATTATAAGGGACATTATGTTGTGCATCTAGGGGAGTATGGGGGCCCTTGTACTGTGTAGTAATGTGGGGACTTTTGGGCAAAGGGAGGTTATAGGGGCCATTATGTTGCACATCTGGGGAGTATAATTGCCATTGTACTATGTGGGGGAAGTGAGGAATGTATTTTTCGTATTACGGTCTATAATTACAAATCTATAAATACAGACTGCAAGAGGACACACACTAGTGTCATGCCTTCTTTTTTCCTGCTGTGGAATCTCATTGCATGGGTCTTACCCATGAGATCAGATTCCTGTGTGAGTTCATAGATTGCAGTGTGATTCACACTGAACTGGAAAGGTGGTGGAGGAACTGGCTCTGTAATTGTGCCGGTTCTCACACCACACCAGTGTGAGCCTGAGGTAAAAGTGGATTTCCACCAATATGACCACTTGTGAGGCTGAAATGATGTGGACTGGGAAGACTTCATTGATGGACACAGATCAGAGTGCATTGATAGGCAGTGCAGTCTGTATGCCTCTGTGTGGGCAAAATTATTGTTGGTATGTTGTTTTGTAGAGCTATGTGTATATATATCATATATATCATATATATATGTAAAATACATATGTGTATTTTACAAATAGAAATATGGAATCCCTAGGAAACAATGACATCAAGAAAGAGAAAAATTGACCCAGAGTGTAGGATATTCAAAGAACAGTGGACTTATGATTACTTTTTCATGGAATCAAGGAAAGAGCTGTGTGTTTGATATGCCAGAATATAGTGTCTGTTTTCAAAGGATACAATTTGTATTGACACTATCATACACAACATGAAAATAAATATGATTGTTTGGTCAGAGATGTGACTTATTTCCACAGATTATAGCTTTTATGCTTTCAAAAAACAAAGAAGTACCAGAGCTCAATGATACAGAATGGAAATGGCACCTCGCCTTTCTGATAGATGTAACAGAGCTTCTCAATGGTTTCAATGTGCAACTTCAAGGAAAAGAGAAGCTCATCTGTGATATGCAATCACATGTGAAAGCATTTGAAGTAAAACTGAGCCTCCTTATCAAAAAGGTGAAGGAGGAAAATTTCTGCCATCTCCCCTTTACTCAAAAATCTGTTAGTGGAAAAATCCTTGATTGCATTCCCAAAAGAAACATGTGTGGATTCACTGGAAAAGTTGCAAAAGGAGTTCCAATTCAGATTTAAAGAGCTTCATCTCCATGAATAGGACATACAGCTTTTCTGTAACCCATTGTTATTGATATTGAAAATGTGGATTCAATTTACCAAATGGAACTGGCTTTACTGCAGAATTGTGACTCTGAAAGATGCATTCAAGTCAAGCAGCTTGCCTAATTTCTATGTATCTCTCCCTTCTGAGACGTATCCTAATCTCAGAAACCATGCACTCAAAATGGCAACCGTCTGTGGCAGCACTTATATCTGTGAACAGACTTTTTCCAGAATGAAACATCTGAAATCTCCAACCAGATCTAGACTAACTGATGCTCACTTGCATCACTTGTTATGGCTAGCAGTGACAAATAAGGAACCGGACATTGACTATCTCATTAGCCAAAAGCAGGCCCATAGTTCCCATTGAAATACTGGTCAGTTTGTTGATTTAAATGTACTTGTTCTTTATTTTAAATATTATATTTGTTCCCATTTTGGTTTTTTACTTTAAAATAAGATATGTGCAGTGTGCATAAGGTTTTCTTCATAGGTTTTTATAGCCCAGCCCTCCAATGGTCTGAGGGACAGTGAACTGGCCCCCTGTGTAAAACGTTTGGGGACCCCTGCGAGAGTGTATAACAAATCAGAATTGACTAACTGCCTTCTGGGCAGTCCTAGAGCAGAGCATCAGCTATGATTGGTAGATGTAGAATTAGGGGAAGTGACACAAGAAAAAATGCCTTTAAAAGAGAGAGTGCTACACAGAGTTTGGGAATTCTTGGAGTGGAGTTCAACATGGAGTGGAACCTCCTATGAGAGAGAGTTCTACTGGAGTTCTTCATTCTTTTGGATGTGGAGACTGGAGGAATTCTTTATGCTTTTGAGTTGAGGTTGGTGAAGAGGGGCAGAAGAATCTGCTGACTGGACTGACATGTGGTGAGTGAAAAAGCTGACTCCTAACTGCTGGCTTTTCTCTGAAGAGACCAACCTCAGGAAAGATATATCCTCTTGAGAAACTTCCCAGTTCCTCAGCTTTGCTGAGGCCGGCTGAAACTTATTCTCCCTGCCTGGAGGGGCTGGGAGTAAATTACTTAGTGCTTAGGCTAGATATCTTACCTTATCCTCTCTCTGATTTCTTGCTTCACTCTTTCTACATTTTGTAAATAAATTATAAATAAATCTTTTTGGAATTAATTAAATTCCTGGCAACCATACCTTTAATAATAAAGACCAACCCTTTAAAAATAAACCCCATTTCCCTTTACATCTTAGGTAAACTACTAGCCTCATAGTCCTATCAAAAAACCAAATAAGGTTAGTTTAACATGATCTGTTGTGGATGAAATCATGAGGGCTCTTAGTGATTCCTTTTTGAGATGTTAATTACGATCCTTTTAATGATATGTTCTAGAATTTTGCCTGGATTCAGGTCATTTCTGCCCTGAAGCACCTGAAGCACTCTATCATTATTATATATTATAAAATTATTATACATTATAATATATATTATATGAATGGTATATAAAGAGCAGCCAGGTGCTACAGGGATAGAGCACCAGGCCTGGGAATCAGAAAGACTCAACTTCCTGAGTTCAAATTTGGACAAGTTAACCCAATTTATCTTAGTTTCTTTACCTGTAAAATGAGTTAAAGGAAATGGCAAACCATCCCAGTATCTGCCCCCAAAAAAATCCAAAATGGTGTCCCAAATAGGTAAACATCACTGAAGAGAAAAGAGGTTACTCTCAGTTGGGCTGAACTTCAGGGAAGGGAGCATCAGACCTCAGTTTTGAAATGGGAAGGTCAAGATTTCAGGTAATGGGAAGAGTGCAAAGAAAGGCAGAGAAGTGGGAAATTACCAGTATTCTAGTTTGCCTGGATTATAGCATATGAAAAGAGGACTAGGAGGAGTTACATTGTACAGGGCCTCGAATAGTCTACTGAGATGCTTGGAACAACCTCTTAGGAATGGTTTGTCATTTCCTTTTCCAGCTCATTTTGAAGATCCATTTAAAGGTTGTCAAGCATCATCGTGATTAATGTAGAGCTGCTGCAGAAAGATTATCCTAGTAGTAATGGTCAGGCCTAATTAGAATGAGACCCTGGGGTTGGGGAAGACAATTAGGAAGCCATTGCAATAATTCAGTTCATCATTATTATTACAAGGTCATAATATATATTAAATGCATGATAATATTTATATATAATATACATAAAATAGTTGTAATAATATATAATTATGATATATAATGTATATATAATGAGAAAGGGGCAACTGGAAGAGGCATTTTGTAGACTTAATCAACAATCAATGAAACTTGATGACTGATGCCATGCAAGGGAAGGAGTCAAAGAGGCTCCAAGGATACCATCTAATCAAAAAACAAATCCTTCTCTGAAGGGCCTTGATTAAAACCAAATTCTGCTTATGTTGCTGAATATTCTTTTTTTTTTAAACCTTTATCAATACTGTATATTGGTTCCAAGGCAGAAGAGTGGCAACGGCTAGGCAATGAGAGTTAAGTGACTTGCCCAGGGTCACACAGCTGGGAAGTCTCTGAGGCCAGGTTTGAACCTAGGACCTCCCATCTCAAGGCCTGGCTCTCAATCCACTGAACCACCCAGCTGCCCCTGCTGAATATTCTTAAAAGTTCTTCATGTGCATTTCTTAAAAAACACTTCACAATTCAGGAACGACCCCAATTAACCATGAGTTTGGGTTTAATCTAAAAGGTTTTGCCCACTAGTTACCACATGGATGGTGTCTGGAGAGATTTTATGTGTCTTTTCACTATTTTTCTGCTAATCTTCACCTGATCTCTTCCTCTAGAGCTTTCTGCCCTTTCCTCGTAGAGGTAATTTAGCTCTACTCAGAGCTGAGGTGATGGAATGGAAGGACATCTGGTTTCTAATTTCACAGTGTTATGTAAAGAATAGAGATGGGATGGGATGGGTGGATGGGGCCTTTAGGGGGAAGAAACTCCCCCTACCAATGAAAGTTGGTCCCTTTTCTGCAATTTTTAAGCCTTAGAGAGTTGTTATTCAGTTGTCTCTGATGCTTTGTGACCTATTTGGGGTTTTCTTGGCAGAGATAATGGAATGGTTTGTCATTTCCTTTTCCAGCTCATTTTGAAGATGAGGAAATGGAGGCAAACAGGGTTAAGTGACTTGTCCAGGGTCATACAGCTAAGCTCATTTTATATAGGAGGAACTGAAGCAAACAAACATGGTTAAGTGACTTATCTAGGGTCACATAGCTGGTAAGTGTCTAAGACTGGATTTGAACTCAAGAAAATAGTCTTCTTGACTCCTGCCCTGGAACCCTATCCACTGAAGTGTAGCTGCCCACTTAGTTTATTTTTTTTTAAATTAATGATGCAAAGGGGGCTTAGTGAATTGAGAGCCAGTCCTTGGTTCAAATCTAGCTTCAGATAATTCCTAGCTCTGTGACCCTGGGCAAGTCACTTAATTACCATTGCCTAGCTCTTACCACTTTCCTGCTGTAGAAAGCACTAAAAGAAAACTCTTATCTCATTCTTATCTAAAGCATTATTCCCCCAGCTGAAATTCACTCACCACTTTCACTTCTCCTCCCCATTCACCACCTTCATTCATAAAAGAGTGAGTCCCTTCCTAGGCATGAGATTGGTGATAGGGGTGTGAGAAGTAGTGGTGTGTGGCTCCTCCCTAGCATGGGATTGGTCCAATTCAGGAACTATGGAGATATGGTTCCTAGATTAGGACACCAAGGGGGACACAGATGGAGTTACTTGCTTTGCATCAATAATTTTTTTAAACCCTTACTTGGTCCAATTCAGGACCAATCCCACACCAGGAAATAGGGGGCATGGTCCCTCCCCCAGGATGAGATTGGTCCATTCAAGACCAATCCCACACCACGAAGTAGGAAGGACCCCTGAGGCATGCATGCTAGGGAATGCAGTTCTCCCTGGCCACAACATTTTGAAATTCATGTTCCCTCCCCTCCCCCTGTGATCCTTTGGGAGACCAGTCTCCCCAATTAATCATAAGAAACATAAACTAATGTACATACAATTTTACATGGGGAAAATACAGCAAACTGGGGATAATAAAACAAAAGAGAAACAAGAACAAAACAAATTAGGAGGCAGTCCCCTTTTCTCACAACAAATAAAAATAAAAGCATTTAACCAAACCAATGCATTTTAACAAAACAAATTAATTTAACCCCTCAATGTTAAATTCTGTACATCTGGTTTGCTCAGGATTTCCTGGAGCAGTGTGCGGTCTTCTCGGTCATCTCCATGGCATCTTCCTCAAGTAGTTCAGTCTCTGGATTCCAGGAGGCAGCAAATTTCTTACCCCAAAATAACTTAAACCTTTCATATAAAATAAAACACACTGTTTTGGAACCAATACACTGTACCAATTTTTAGACAGGTAAAATAAGGGTTTAAAAAAGTTATTGATGCAAAGCAAGTAACTCCATCTGTGTCCCCCTTGGAGTCCTAGTCTAGGGACCATATCTCCATAGTTCCTTATATTCAGGCACTCCCCCATAACTAGCTGATTGGGAATGTAAGCCACTTGAGGGCATGTGGGAACAACATAAGAAATTAGTGGCTTCCATTCCAGCAAGGCTGAGGAATACCCAAAGCATCCCAGTTTGCAAGGACCCAGAGAAACCATAGCTTAGAAATTGCCAGACACATAGCTTGCTCCCCAACATGAGAAAAACAAATACTGTATGTCCAGCCAAGAAAATGCAGGAGTTTCTAATGCAGGAGTTCTGTGAAAGGAACATATAATATTCTGTACAAAACTGGGGCATACGCTGACATGTTGAATTGACATCTTAAATTACTTGTGATTTATTATCCTATAGAAAACTCTGCTTAGAGTCACTGAGGTAATCTATATCCATAGTCTCCATCATGTAAATGACGTAAATCATTCCTAAACATTGTCCCTGCAAGAAGCTTAACTGAATAATTGTTTAATTGTACTGAACCAAAGCAAGAAAGATAAGGTCTTTTGCCCAGTTTGAAGTAATCTTGGGACAAACAGTTCTAAAATAGTCAACTGTTTGGATACTCACCATTCAGTTATCAAAAGATACCTTTGTTTTGGTGATAGACTTTTGGGGGAAGAAGCAGAAAAATGAAACAAATGTACTATTGAATTTTAGCTTAAAAAAAGAATTACATACACCAGGGGCTCAGCATGTCAGATATCCTCCACCAATTTTAATGTCCTTCTTCTCTGGCATCCTGTCTCAAAATTCAGGATAATAGCAACGTTGAAATCAGTGGCGCTTTTCTCAAGCATCTGTCTTGACCCAGGTCTCTGACTGAATCACTGCTCAGCAGAGCGTCTACCATCACATCCTCCCTGTTAGAATACCTTTGGGTCATCATTTTCATTCTTTTCAGTAGCACTGTACTGTGGCTGTGGTTGGACCTTATTATCTACCCTGGACAAGAAGTGTTAGTTATTGCTTTCTGAAGTGCAGTTATTCAGGGCTTTGAACATCAGAGAGATTGTTTTGGACGTTTTTTAAAATTTCCCCGAAGCCTAAGGTCTTCCTTTCAGTATAGAGTTTGGATCCTGGGCAGCTTCAAGCAACAAATGTTCTCCTAATCACAAATCTCTCCACCCAAAAGGGCCAAAGTTCTTCTGGTCCTTTCAAGTCTCTAAAAATGGTTTCTACCCAAGTATGATATGATGAGCCACATTTCTGCCTAATGAGGATTTTTCTCTCTTCCAAACAGAAGGCACTGTGGGATGCTGACATTTTAGACTTGTGATCAAAGGAGCTTAGATGCATTGCTAGGCTTGCTCCTCTTGAAGCAAATCAAGATCATCTTCCCATCAAGCTGATTAGGAAGCTAAGGAAAGAGGTTAAATTGCTGGTGTGAGGTCATGCTGGGCACTAGTCCAGAGCTCCTGACAAATATTTTTAGTGTCCCTGGCCTAGTCTGTGCCCTCTAGTTCTTGGTCAGGTTCTTGTTATACAAAGACTGCTGCCTGCAGTCTTTGCTTTCTCCAATCCATCCTTCAACCCACTACCAGAGTGGTCTACAGGTGTACTGCTCCATTTTCAAATATCTTCTGGGTCCCTCACTGTGTGCCAAATATGATGAAAATAACCCAGCTGGGCAGAGAAGGAAACACCAGTCTAGTATTATTATTGTTGTTCGGTCATTTCAGTTGAGTCCAATTCTTTGTGACCCCATTTGGGATTTCCTTGGCCAAGATACTGGAGCAGTTTGCCATTTTCTTCTCTGGTTCATTTTACAGATAAAGAAACTGAGCCCAATAGGGTAAAGCAACTTGCCCAGGGGCACACAACTAGTAAGTATCTGGAGCTGGATTTGAACTCAGGAAGATAAGTCTTCCTGATTCCAAGCTCAATGCTCTATACAATATGGCGCCACCTTGCTGCCCAGTAATTTTATAGCTGGGTCAAAAAAATAGGCACAATTTAGCAATGTTTTGAGCATAGTTCCAAACTTCTTTCTAGGATGACTAGCCTGATTTAGAGGTCCATCAAAGATGCAGCAAATGTACCTGTTTTCCCACAGCCCTTCCAATATCTACTGTTTTCCTCTTTTGTCAATTTTGTCCATCTGATAGGTATGAGGTAGAATGTGAAGGTTGCTTTAACTTATATTTCTCTAGATAGTTGTTATTGGGAACATTTTTTTCACATGACGACTGACATTTTATATTTCTTTCCTTGAGAACTGCCTATTCATATCCTTTTACCATTCATCAATTTAAGTGATGGCTACTTCTATAAATTTGAATCCGTTCTTCAGATAGATACCTGCTACAAAACCGTGTTAGTGGTTTCCTTTCTAATCTTAGCTGAACTGGACTTGATTTTGCAAAAACCTTTTAAATTATAATGCAATTAAAATTGTCTATTTTATCTGCTGTGGTCCTCGTTTGATCACCAACCCTTCTCTTTTCCATTGATCTGGCCATAATTTCTTCTTTATTCCTTTAGCTTGTTTGTTTAGATGTAGGTCAGGTTATCCATTTGGAGCTTTTCTTGTTATATGATGTGAAATGTTATTCTAAACCTAATTTCTGCCAGACTGCCAGTGGTTCTTGTTAAAGCACTTCCTTACCTTGGGAGGCGGAGTCTTTGGGTTTATTGAACCATAGCGTATGAGGACCTTCGGCTTTGGTATGCTGTATGACTAATCTGTTCCACTAATCAATGTTATCATTTTTAATCTGTACCAAGTTATTTCAGTGATTATTTCTTTGTTGTTTATTTTGAGATGTTATTGCCAGACTCCTTGCTTTTCCTTTTTTTATGATTTCTTTTGAGATTTTTGATCTTTTTATTCTTCCTGATTAATTTTATTTTTTTCTAGTTGTATAAAATAATCATTTGGCATTTTGATTGAAATGTCATTAAGTAAATTAATTTAGGTAGGATTATCCTGTTTATTATATCAATTCAGGCTTCTCTGAGGAATGAATACTCCTCCGCTTATTTAGGTCTGCCTTTATTTTCATAAAGGCTGTGTATTCATCTAGTTCCCATGGGACTGGGCCAGGCAGCTAGTCTAAAAACACTTAGTAAGCACCTGGTAGGGGCCTGGCACTGTTCTAACCACAGGGATAAAAAGCAAAATGTCACCTCTAGTCCTCAAAGAGCTCAGCTTCTAATGGGGAGGAAAACCTACCATAAAAAGGAACCAAACTGCAGGGAGGGAGGAGTGACCAGTGGAGTGGTGCAGCAGGCTAGCCTGTCCTCATCGTGGAGCCTGGTGGGCCCCTGGCCCCCCATTTAGGGGGAATCTCCTATGTCCAGTCTATCTTTGTCTGGTATCTGATAATATGCAACTATCTGTAGGGCAGAAACGACATTATTCTTGTCTTTGTATGGATTTAGAACCCACCATAGTGCCTGACAATAATAATAATAATAGATAATATTTATATAGGACCTACTAGATCAAATGTTATCTCATGATCCTCATAACCCTGGGAGGTAGATGCTCTTATTATCCCCATTTTTTCAAATGAAGCTGAGGCAAACACTTAAAAACACTTTAAAAAAAACCAACCCTTTCCTTTTGCCTTAGAACGAATACTAAGGGGACAGCTAGATGGCTCAGTGCATTGAGAGCCAGATCTAGAGGTTGTCTCAGATACTTCCTAGCTGTGTGACCCTGGGCAAGTCATTTTACCCCTCACCCCCAATGCCCATCACTTACAGCTCTTCTACCTAAGAAACAATACACAGTATTGATTCTAGGAAGGAAGGTAAGGGTTTTAAAAAATCAACACTAAGTATCAGTTGTAAAGCACTTGTCCAGGGAAAAGACAACTCCAACAACAATTCTTTCTCTGGAGGTAGATGGCCTTCCCTGTCATAAATCTTTCAGGATTGTCCCAGATCACTGCACTGCTGAAAGTAGCCAAGTTTTCAGATAATCATCTACAATATTACTGTTATTGGATACAATATTCTCCTAATTCTGTTTATTTCACTATGCATAAGTTCTTGCAGATTCTGAAATCATCCTGCTTATTGATAAATTCCTTATCAGACAACAGAATTCCATCACAATCATGTACTACAATTTATTCAGTCATTCCCCAATGGATGGGCATCCCTTCAATTTCCAATTCTTTGCCACTCCAAAAAAAGCAGTTATAGATATTTTTGTTCAAGTGGGTCCTTCCTTTCCCCTTTTATATCTCTTTGGGTACAGCCCCAGTAGCAGCATTTCCAGATCAAAGGGTATGCACAGTTTTATAGCCCTTTGGGCATAGTTCCAAATTGCCTTCCAGAATGGTTGGATCATGCCACAACTCCACATATAATGCATTAGTATCTCAATTTTGCCATATCCCCTGCAACATTTACCACTTTCCTTTACTCCCATATTGGCTAATATGATAGGTATGAAGTGGTACCTCAGTGTTGTTTTAATTTGCATTTCTCTAATCAAGAGTGATTTAGAACATTTTTATGTGATTATTGATGGCTTTGATTTATTTATCTGAAAATTGCTTGTTCATATCCTTTGACCATTTGTTAATTGGTGAATAGTTTGTATTCTTATAAATTTGACTTAGTTTTCTATGTCTTTTTTTTTTTTAAAGAAAATATCTAGATGTCCAAACTCTCTTTAAGCGAATTTTTTTTTAAACCCTTACCTTCCATCTTGGAGTCAATACTGTGTATTGGCTACAAGGCAGAAGAATGGTAAGGGCTAGGTAAAGGGGGTTAAGTGACTTGCCCAGGGTCACACAACTGGGAAGTGTCTGAGGTCAGATTTGAACCTAGGACCTCCTGTCTTTAGGCCTGGCTCTCAATCCACTGAGCTACCCAGCTGCCCCCTAAGCTAATTTTTTTATTGATTAAAAAGTCAGTCTATACATGCATATTGAAAATTTTTAATGGTCAGTTCTGAAACATTAAGACTATATCTAATGATCTCTTTTTCTGTCAGCAGAAGTATGATCCCTACCCCCATCAAACTTCTGATTAAAATAATTAGCTATTTCCAAAATTACCAGAATATAGAAAATCACGAATCATTACCAGCTCAAGTGAAGGTTTTCTTTCGTCTTAGTCAGATAATTCAGGAGAGAGACAAAAACAACCCACTAGGCATCAGAGCTTCATTTCATTGCTGCTGAGAGAGGATACATCTAATTACCCAATCATCTCAATTAGACAGGAAGTTCACCTGATGACAAACAGCAATCTTGGGATCACTTAGAATAAATTGTAGAAATAATTGGCTTTTCCAATCAATATTAACTTCATCATATTATACAGCTGCTGCTGTTTCTTCTACACCAGATATGTGTTATTTTCTAGGATTTCTAACCTAATTTTGATGGCAAAATTTCATAGCTAAGAAGCTGAAGTATAATCTTTTTTTTTCTATTATGATCAATTAAGTAGAAATAAGCTGCCATCCCTTTTGAATTATCAACTCTTAACTAATTCTTCTCCCTCAGGGAATAAATCTGGATTGGTAAAGTACAGAATTTAAAATTTTATCTTAGCTTTTCATTTCTATTTTTCAAAAACTACTTCAAGGACAAGAGGTCAGCATTGCTTGAGCTTTTCACATCAAAAATTTACAAAGAAAATCTTGCAATTTTCTTAAAATGAATTTAAGTATACATTGTGCATTTTTTTGACTTTTACATTTTGTAAAATTCTGGAGATTCACTTAGACTGAAAGCTATGGAAAACTGCTTCAAAAATACACTTGTAGGAGCCAAGATGGTGGAGTAATCCAAAATAGCTCTGTGCCACCACAAGAATCCTCTCTGACCAATATGACCAAGATTAAAATATTGCCACAAAAATGAAGACAGGAGTAAAAGAACCAATAAGGAGACAGAGAGAAACCACTTTCAAGAAAAGAAAAAGCCAAAATGTAGGCAAAGAACATCTAGAGCACTGGGGTGAGAGGAGAGCAGAGCCAACAAGAAGCTATAGCAAGGAGTGAAGAGCAAGCCACACCCCCACACCCTACATCTGCTGCCCAAGATTCAGAACCTAAGTCCAAGCCAACATCTATACCATGAGATCCTGCCTGGGCAAATAGTGGTACAAGCCAACCCATAACCTTTGAAATTTCAAACCTTTGGGGAAGTCCAGAGTCCCAGCCCAGAGTGTAAGATTTACATTTAGGTTTTATGCTAAATATGAGAGTTATAAAGTAATATTGTGGTCTCCAATTTAAAAATATTACAGCTTAAGTCAAAATGACTTAGCAGCTTTATTTACAAAGAGGCAGAAAGTGAAAAAAGGTAGATAAAGAGATAGATTCTAATGAGCCTACCAGCCCTTTTCCTGAGAAACCAGGCTCAGCCCCAGCAGGGGCTTCTTTAAATCCCTTGTCTCCATGTGGATTTCTCAGTAATCCTCAGCCAGAGGTCCCTGTGGTGTCTTTAGTCAGAGCTACACCAATGCAGCCTCTTCCAAACCCAAGGCAGGAATCTCAGCCACTTACTCCAAATTCCAGGAAGGGAATGAATCTCCAGAGCCAGTTTCCTCAGAAGCTAGGAAGGAAAATCCTCTAGATCATGCTGGTCTCTTCTTTTATTTTCCTCTTTTCCATATCACTTCCTGTCACTCCTCCTTCTTCACAGAAACCAATGGCAGTCTTTCAAGTTGCCTAGCACTACCCAAGTGGCCTTTAAAGGTGTGAGCTTATTCTACTAAGTGACTCATGAACTCTCATACTTATTGGTAAGTAGGCCTACTTTAAGTTCTTGATTTGATTAGCTAAAAATAGACAAGGAGAGAGTTAATCCTATCTTCACAAGGGAATTCTAGTGTGGGTTTGGAATAAGAACTTAGTTCACACTTTGGGGTAGCTGATAGAATGAAGTACTGATTTTTTGCCTAAAGCTCAGGGCAGAGCTCCAAGACAGGGCAGTCATGGTATGCCTGATTGGATCAAGTTCACAGTGAGATAAAAAACTTGAGACTAAGCATGGGGCTAGAATTTGATCACCCCCTGACCTGATCAAGATCAGAGTGAGATCAAAAGCTTATACCTAGGCCTTAGGCAAGTCTTCAAGCTATCAGCATCTCAAGGGATAATTGAATCAGCTGGGAGAGGAGGCCCTCAGAGCTCTCAGCCCTCAGACCATCACATCATCCCCCAAGCCTACCTATAATTAGATTGGAAAAATCTAATTGAGCAAACATCAAAAAAAGCACTTAACTCTAAAGAATTTTTATGGAGACAAAGAAAAAGTTTTACACACAGAAAGGGAGAGTGAAAGCAAAGGAAACACACACAAAGTCCAAAAGAAAAATATTGATTGGATATAGATTCCAGAAGAATTCAAAAAAGACTTCAAAAACCAATTAGGAGAGGCAGAGGGAACATGGGAAAGAGAAATGAAAGTGATGCATGAAGAAATGGGACAATTGAAAAAGGAGAACCAAAAACTGACAGAGGAAAAATCAGGTCTTAAAAATCTGAATTGACCATCTAGAAATTAATGATTTCATGAGAAACCAAGAAACAATAAAGCAGAATCAAAGGAATGAAAAAACAGGAAAACATGAAATATCTTATTGAAAAAGCAAGTAACCTAGAAAATAGATCTAGGAGAGACAATTTGGGAATTATTGGACTACCTGAAAGCAATGATCAAGATAACACCTTAGACATCACACCACAAGAAATTATCAAAGAAAACTGCCCAGAGATTCATGAACAAGAAAATAAAATTGAAATAGAAGGAATTTACAGATCACCTCCAGAAAGAAATACTCAAATGGAAAGGAATAAAGAAATGGAGGAATTATATGTAAACTGTAATGACCTCCAGGAATTGATGCAGAGTGAAAGGAGCAGAACCAGGAGAACATTGTTAACAGAGATTGATACATTATGGCACAATTGAATATAATAGACTTTTCTACCAATAACAATGCAATGACCCAGGATAATCCAGAGGAATTTGTGAGAAAGAATACTATGCACATCCAGAGAAAGAACTGTGGAAACAGAAATGCATTTGAAAAATGCTTGATCACATAGTGTGATAGGGATATGATTAGGGTTTTGATGTTAAAGGATCACTCTACTGCAAATATGAGTAACATATAAATATGTTTTGAACAATGATGCATGTATAACCCAGTGGAACTTCTTGTCATCTTGGGGGGAGGGATTAGAGAGCAGGGGAGGGGGAATTATGAATCCTGTAACTGTGAAGATGGGATTAACTCTCCCCTGTCCATTTTTAGATTGCATCACCAGAAGTGTATACACCCCATTTATCCTTAAGTGGAAGAGGTCTCTGATCCATGTAATTGGTCCACGTAAAATGGAAGGAAGTCTACAGGAAGTGACAAAAAGGAATGGTCTTTAGAAATGCCAAGAACTTCCTGTGAAGATGTCTTTCACTTCGAACTTGACCCTGGAAGAGCTCTGGCTGACAACTGCTAGGACTACCATGTGGGTGAGTGAGAAAGGCTGACTCCTTTCCCTGGTTTGTTCAGAGAGGTACTAGCCTCTACTAAAACAGATCTGGCTGAGGACCTTGGATTGCTTCTATTTTCCCTTAGAACTACCACGTGGGTGAGTGAAAAAGGGTGACTCCTTTCCCTGGCTTTCCTGGAGGTACTAGCCTCTGCAGAGACCTCTCATCTGTGAGGAGGACTCTTTGCTAAAACCTTTGTTAATTGACCCTAAGGTCCTCTGGCTGAGGCTTCTGGAGCCTTGCCAGAGTAAAGCCAGGGCTTGATCAATAGTCTAGCTCCTTAAGCTAGATTTCTTACTCTGCCTTATTTCTCATTTTTCTACTTTGAATTTCCCTCTATTTTATAAATAAATTGCTAAAAAATAAGTTGGAATTGATTAAATTCCTGGCGGCCATACTCTTAAATAATCTAGTCCAACCCCTTACATAACCATGGAAAAATATTTTAAATAAAATTCTTTTAAGAAAATGAAATCCTCAAATGACAACTACCAGGAATGTAATAGCTAAATTCAAGAACCACCAAGTGAAGGAGAAAAATTTTCAAACATTCAGAAAGAAACCATTCAAATACCATAGAGCTACAATCAGGATCACTAAGGACCTAATGGCTTCTACTTTAAAGGATCCAAAGGCATGGAATATGATATTCATGAAAGCAAAAAATTTAGTTTACAAACCAGAATCACCTATTGTTAGGGGGAAGAGAGCCTCTGGAAAGATGGTATAAATGGGAGACCAGGATTTTATAGAACCCGGTCTGACAGTATTCTCTTCAAGGCCAGAGAGCAAAAATGGTTGCCCTCTCTGGCCTCAGGACAGTGAGTAATCAATTTGACTGCTTCTCTGAGATAACACAGTTTAATAATGTTGACAACTGGTTTGAGGATTATTCCCTATAGCTAATAAAACCTAACTTATTTTCCCACCAACTGATTTTGATGGCAAATCTCATCAGGCCTCAACTGAAGTCAAGGCTATGATGACTATACTCTCTGCCTGATAAATACCTTCTATTCTTAACTAAATCTAAGCTAAACCCACTTAGGAACAAGTCTATAGATTGTAGATTGAATAGAAATAGAGACAGGCTTTAGGAGAAATCAAATTTCCCTCTGAGAATGACCCCCAAAGGCAAACTGAGGAGTTTGATCAGCTCCCTCTCAGATCTTCTTCTTCACAGAGTCACAGGGGAGTTATAAGTCACAGAGGGTTTCAGGTTCTTGCTAAAACTCTTTCAGGAATAGTTTCTACTTTCCAAAAGGTTGGAGCAGGGATGTAGGAGCTGGTTGTCCTTCCAGAGTCAAGGAACAACTCCCCAGGCTGGCCTTTGGAATCCCAACATCCCCTCTTCTTCCAAGATTCTAACAGGGTTAACCCTGTCAGTCTTGCTTCATAGCATTCTATGACACTCTCTTTGTAATCCTGTTGCCTTCCTAAATTCTCCTATTACATTATAAAGCAAAACAGTATATTCTTTCAGAGGAAATTCATGGGCATTCAATAAGATAGAAGATTTCCAAGCATTCCCAAGGATTAAGTCAGACCTAAACAAAAAATCTGAAGACCATACATGAGACACAAGAGAAGCCCAAAAAGGTGAATAAAAAACAAAATTTAAGGGACTCACTAAGGAAAAATATTTATATGTTTGCATAGAAAGAGGATTTCTGTAATTCTCAAAAATTACTCTTAGTAGTAGAGAAGATAGAAGGAATTTACCAGAAAGAGGGTGGGGAAGTAAGCTGATTATGATGATATGCTGTATGATAATATGATATATGTATATAAATGTGATGACATGAAATGATATATATGTATGATATGTATGCTTATGAATGATATGTAAAAAATTTTTAAAAATCAAGGGCTGAAAGAGAGGGAGTATTGCACTAAGAGAAAAGGGAAGGGAGAGAATGAATCGGGTAAATTATATAACATAAAGAGGAAAGAAAAATCATTACAGAAAGGAAAGGATAAAGGGTAGTGATGGACAATGCTTAAACTTTACTCTCATTGTAACTGGCTCAGAGAGGGTAAAACAAGTATACTCAGTGGGACATAAAATTCTATCTTACCCCACAGAGAAGTTTAAGGGGAATAAGACAAGGGAAGGTGGAGGCAATTGAAGGGAGGGGGAAGTGGGAGGGTGTGACAAAAAGCAAAATATTGGTGAGTAGGAACAGAGAGGGAAGAGAGCAGGATCTAAAGGGGATAATAGGATAGAGGGCAATACATAGTTAGTAATCATAATGCTGAATGTGAATGGGATCAACTCCCCATTAAACAGAAGTGGATCGCAGCGTGGATTAAAAACCAGAATCCTACTATATGTTGTTTATAACACATTTGAGGCAGGGTGACACACACAGATTCAAGGTAAAAGGCTAGAACAGAATTTATTATGTATCATCTAAATTTTAAAAAGCAGGAGTAGCAATTATGATACCAGACAAAGCTAAAGTAGAAATTGATCTGATTAAAAGAGATAAGGCAGAAAATTTTATTTTGCTAAAGGGTACTATAAACAATGAAATATCATTACTAAACATTTATGCAACAAATGGTAGAGCATCTAGATTTCTAAAGGAAAAATTAAAGGAGCTCAAGAAGAAAATAGATAGTAGGACCATACTAGTGGTGGATCTCAACCTTCCCCTTTCAGAACTAGATAAATTGAACCAAAAAATAAATAAGAAACAAGTAAGGGAAGTGAATGAAATGCTAGAAAAATAAGAGTTAATAGATATCTGAAGAGAATTAAACATGGATAAAAAGGAATATATACCTTCTTCTCAGCAGTACATAGTACATATACAAAGATCAACCATGTACCAGGGCATAGAAATATTGCAAACAGATGCAGAAAAGCAGAAATGATAAATGTACCTTTTTCAAATCATAATGTGATAAAATTATAATTGTCAAGGGTCCATTGAAAGGCGAATTTAAAATTAATTGGAAACTAAATAATTGAATTCTTCAAAACTGGTGGGTCAAAAAAGAAATCCTAGAAACAATTATAGACTTCATTAAATAGAATGACAATGAGTAGACAACATATCAAAATCTATGGGATATAGCCAGAGCAGTACTCAGGGGAAAATGTATCTCTCTGAGTGCCTATAGCATCAAAATCAAGAGGGAGGAGATCAATGAATTAGGCTTGCAACATAAAAATTTTAAAAAAAGAAAAATTAACAATCCCCAGATGAAAATTAAATTGGAAAAACCTAAAAATTAAAGGAGAAACTAATAAAATTGAAAGTTAAAAAAAACTATTGAACTAATAAATAAGACTAGTTGCTGGTACTTTGAAAAAACAAATAAAATAGATAAAGTACTAGTTAATATAATTTTTTAAAAAAGAAGAGAATTAAAAAAATTAAATTAAAGACTGTGATGTTCCATCCATTCACATTTTTATAAATGTGGGAGGTGGGGATTATAATTGTATTTTACTTCAGCTACTAAAATGGACCTTATCAGAGTTGTTTGAAAAAAATATAAAAATCATGTCTAAAAGACCCCTTAAAATCAACTTGAGATATTTAGCACATTCAATTTTCCAAATGTTGTTATACAATTGTAACCAGTTTTATGAAGTCCATCTATCCTTTAGGTGACAATTTACAAATTCAAAAATAGAAAAAAAGCTGTTTTTATATGGGCTTATTCAATAGTATTTGTTCAGTATAGTAATAGGGGAAAAACAACAGAATATAACAGTAGTTAAAACCCAGTACTTTTTTATAAAGAACAGTGTAATAGAATAGTACTGAATACATTGATATGTGAAAACCAAAAATATTAAAATCTTAAACAAAACAATTAGCAAAATGCAATAAAATACAGAGGTTTTTATAAAACATTGGAGTCTGAAATGCCTTAAAAATATAACCTCCTTGTTTTTTTTTTATCCATTTAGATGCCTATTGTCAGAAGGCAGAAGATTGGTTTAAAGGTCCTTGGGTTTTTTTTTTATCCATTTAGATGCCTATTGTCAGAAGGCAGAAGATTTGTAAGGGGTAGGCAATGGGGTTCAAGTGACTTGCCCATGGTCACACAGATAGGAAGTGTCTGAGCCAGATTTTAACTCAGGACCTCCTGTCTCTAGGCCTGGCTCTCAATCCACTGAGCCACTGAGCTCCTCCCCCATTGTGAAGATGGGTTTTAGGAATCTCAAATTGGGCCGAAGAGTTACAGGGAGATGAATTTCTCCCTGGAATCTCAGGTGAGATAAGTAACAGAATCAGTGCCCTCAAACCTTTGAAATATCCCATGCTTGTAATCAACTTCCTGTTTGGAAAAGTCTCTTCCTTCTCCTCATTGTCCCCCCCTGTGGTCCCCTGCCACCAGAGGAAGCTAATTATAGCCTAAGGAAAGATCACCCCCGTTTTTACCAGCTGGTGTTTGATTCTGAAGACACAAGGGATAGCTACCAACAGCCTGGGTCCTGGGGCTGGCCTGGGGCAATATGGGTCAGAGGCCAGAGTTGCTGGGGCCAGGGCTGGGGCTGGGGCTGGGGCTGGGGCTGGGGCTGGGGCTGGGGCTGGAAGAGTGATCTGGGCCAAGCAGGTCCGTATTGATGGAGCGAAGAAGCAGGCAGCAGGAGCTGGGCAGGCAGGGCTGGGACCAGGTGATTGATCTGAATCAAGAAGGTCCGGAGCAGATGGCTGGAACGAGCTGAATCAGGAACAGCTGTGCAAGGGTAAGTGAAAAACCTTGGCCAGAGAAACATGGCTTTAAAAAAATTAGAATATCTTTTAAAAAATAAAACTGTAAAAATTAAATTAGTCTCTACTGATAAAAATATTATATTTTATGAGGTTTATTAAGGATTATATGAAATCAAGAAATAAGAAAATACAAAATAAGAAAACCATGTGCCTAGGTCTGATTGGCCCATTCATAGCTTACTTACTACATATTGCAATATCAGAGTAGAGGAGGAGGAGGTAGGCAGTACAGCCAGTTTAAACAGTAGTTGTGATCTCACCAAGGTGGAGACTCAGGTGAGATTATAGGGAATTCTGGGAAATACCAAGGACTTCTGGGGATTGAAGTCTAGGGTTCAAATCTCCATTTTTAAATAATCAAATTAATAGTATCAAAGATGAAAAGGGTTATCCCACCTCTAATGAAGAAGAAATTAAGGTAATTATTAAGAAGTATTTCCCCCAATTATATGGCAATAAATATAACAATCTAGGTGAAATAGGTGAATATTAAAAAAAAATACATTGCCTAAATTAACAAAAGAGGAAATAGAATACTTAAATAATCCCATCTCAGAAAAAGAAATTGAACAAATCATCAAGGAACTTCCTAAGAAAAAAATTCCCAGGGCCAAATGGATTCCTAAGTGAATTCTAGCAAACATTTAAAGAACAACTAATCCCAATATTATACAAATTACTTGACAAAATAAGCAAAGAAGGGGTCTTAAATTCCTTTTATGACACAAATATGGTATTGATTCCAAAGCCATGCAGACCAAAAACAGAAAGAAAACTATAGATCAATCTCTTTAATGAACCTAGATGCAAAAATCTTAATAAACGATTAGCAAACTCCAGCAAGTTATCATGAGGATTATTCACTATGATCAGATGGGATTTATACCAGGAATGCAAGGATGGTTTAATATTAGGAAAACCATCCACATAATTGACTATATCAATAATCAAACCCACAGAGATCACATGATTATCTCAATAGATGCAGAAGAATATAGTTACAAAGTTTTATAACATTTATTTAACAAGCATTTATTATCCCCATTTGTAAAGGGGCTGATGGGTAAAAAAAAATTTCTAGAAAATAAGCTAAAATTAAGACGAAGTTTGTATACGAAGTTTATCTGAATTAATTTATCAAGAATTAAGTCCCTGTGGGCAGCTGAGTAGCTCAGTGGATTGAGAGCCAGGCTCAGAGATGGGAAGTCCTAGGTTCAAATCTGGCCTCAGAAACTTCCTAGCTGTATGACTCTGGTCAGTCACTTAACTCCATTGCCTAGCCCATACCACTCTTCTGCCTTGGAACCAATACACAGTATTGATTCCAAGATGGAAAGTGAGGGTTTAAAAAAAAAAAGAATTAAGTCCCTATAAGTACAGAGTCCTAAATTTGTATACTGAGTGCTAAATTTGTGTTGACCAATGTAACACAGAAATGAGCCTACTTAAACAACTAGGATTGTAAAATAACTCTGTGAAAAGAAAATGATTGTTTTATTTGCATATGGTATTAGTATCTCTTCCAAATATAAATGTTCCTAGGAAGTACTTCATTTCCCTCTTCCTTACTGCAATATTTCACAAGTTGAGTGGCAAGGAAAAAAACCAAGGAGGACTGCAAAGCCTATAGTTTTGCTGCTTCTTTATGTAAACTATTAACAGTGTGACCTATGAAGCATGAATAGCCCACCATTATCATAACTTTATTACGAAGTCTTCAAATAATATATTAAATCTGACAATTGGGAGAGAAACATAGTAATTTATAGAAAATACAGAATATAAAGAAGTTTGGGAATAATTTAGGCTTCATTTGTTGGTTCTGTGAGGGGTTAAATTTCTTGGGATAGGAGTTTGAACAAAAGCCAGTGCAGTTTGTTAAATGCAAAACACTTAGTTTATTATTAGGAAATATGGATAGGAAATAGGAAGGAGGAAAGTGAAAGTAATCTCACAATAGCTTGTATACCCCACATCCCAAACCTAACTAAATTTCTCTAAAACACCCTAAATCCATCTGCCTCAGAGGGCTGTATCTTCTGCTAGGCTGAAGCACTCGCCTATTCTCTTACTCTCACTATCTAATCCTATAAGCACTATCTATCTACCTTATCTACCCAGGTTATTAATGAATAATAAGGCTATTAAGGCCTTAATTCTGTTCTCTGTCTCTAACCAGAGAGTGCTAGCAGCATACCCTCTCCCCAGGAGACTCAGAGAGAAAAAGCCTTTTGCACTCTCTGCAACTGACTAGCTCTCTTCAGCCACACCCTTCTAACTGTGGCTAATTGACAAAAGGCACAGCAGGGGGTCTCTTCCTGAAAAATATTATTGTTCCTTTTTCTCTTAAATATAAAAAAGGGGAAATAAAAACTCTCTTAACACTTCTCTTCCAAGATTTGTCTGGAATAATGAAATGCAGCAATTATCAGTTCTTTTGATTTTCTTCCTACATTCAGTGTCAATATTTTTTGTTTATTTCTACTAATTTTCTTTGAAAGTCCCCACATTACATGACTGCCTTAAAACATCCAATAAGGTATATTATTTGTACTAAAAGATTTGTTTTTCAATATCCAGTAGGTGGCAGCAACTTCATTTTTTTAAATCAACAAAAGCCACATGAACATTAGCAAAAATTAGGATCCCTTTGCCCAGGCCTTGATGATCTTCTCTGCAGCATCCAGGGTACTGTCTTGCTGGAAATGAAGAATATAGTTGTTACAAGGTTCTATAATCTATATTTAACAAGTATTTATTATCCCAATTTATAGAGGAACTGAAGGGGTAAAAAAACCATCCCAGATCCCATTCCTATGTTTCAGGGACTTCTGGTAAAATTAGCCCTAAGTACCAGGGAAGGGAGATGACTCAGGCAAGCTTCATGGAGAAGTGGGGAGTCCAGGTAATTGTGGAGGAGGACTGACTGACATCGAGTTCCAGGTTTTGTAGGATTAATAAAAACTTAAAGCTGGTTAATGTCAGAACACTCTCAAGGACTTGGGCCGCACCTGCCCTGGAGAAAGCATTCCTGCCTGCCATTATGGATCCAAATCCAGTCTGATTCCCTCAACTACTTCTTGACCAAGTGCCCTGCTAGCTTCCTCTGTTAGAATGTAAGTTCTTTGAGGGTTGAAAGTATCTTTCTTTATGCTTGTATTTATATTCTGAAAACTTAGTAGTGTCAGGCACATAGTAGGAGCATAAATGCTCTCTTCTCTCTCTCTTCTTACCTACCCTTGTCTGTAACTCTCTCTCTCTCTCTCTCCCTCCCTCTCCCCCTTTCATTCTCTCTCTGTCTCTGTCTCTGACTTTGTGTGTGTGTGTGTCTCTCTCTCTCTCTCATAAATGTTGTGATATACTAGAGTAGACTCGTAAACTTACTTTAATGAAGCAAAACCGTACAAATTTCTCAAACTTTTCTTTGTTGCTGGAGCTACAGAATGCGGAAACGGGAATGGCTGACAATTTCTGAAAAAGCAAATGTTAAAATTTTAATAAATTATAAGTTAAGATGTTTCCATGTGTTTCAATAAAACAGTATTTTAGTGACTCTTTAATTTAGAAACTAATTGATTTTAGTTATAATATTTTGGGAGGGATATTATTAAATATTTTATTTTCAAATTACATATAAAGACTATTTTAACAGTTTTTTGTTTGAAATTGTCTCCCTCTCTCCCTTCCCACCCCACCCCCAATTGAGAAAGCAAACAATTTGATATAAATCATATTATATAGCACCAAGTTTCTTGTATAGCACAATAGTATTCCATCACTGTCATGTACTACAACTTGTTCAGCCATTCCCCATTTGATGGAAAACCCCTCAATTTCCAACTCTTTGCTACCACAAAAAGAGGTAGGTGCAAAATTTTTGTACAGAGAGGTCTTTTTCCCTTTTAAAAATCTCTTTTGGATGCAGAACTGGTAGTGATATTATATTGCTACATCAAAGGGTAAGCACAGCTTTATAGCCATTTAGGCATAGTTCCAAATTGTTCTCCAGAATGGCTGGAACAGTTCACAATACCAGCAGTGCATTAGTGTTCCAGTTGTCATATCCTTTACTGTCATATTAGCCAATCTGTTAGGAGTGAGGTTTAATTCAGAGTTTTAATTGTCATTTCTCAAGTTAATAAGTGATTTAGAGCATTTTTTCATATGACTAGAGGACTTTGATTTCTTTATCTAAAAACTGCCTGTTGATATCCTTAAACCATTTATCAATTGGGAAATGATTTATAGTCTTATAAATTTGACTCAGTTCTCTATATATTTGAGAAATAAGGTTTTTATCAGAAAAACTTGCTGTTAATTTTTTTCCCATAGTTATGTAGAATACTATGCATTTACTTCCATCCTCTTTTTCCTCATTTATCCTTCTCTCTCTCTCCTTTCCTCCTCAAAAGTGTTTTGCTTTTGACCCACACCTCTCCAAATCCACCTTCCTTTCTATCAGCAACCCTCTCCCCCTTCTATTTTCTCCTTCCCCTACTTCCTTCTATGCCCAAATGAGCATGCATGTTATACCCTTTTTGAGAGTCAAGTTCAAGCAGTCCCCCAGTGCTACCCCACATCTTCTCATCCACTATAAAAGCTTTCCTACCTCTTCTGAGTGAAGTAATTCACTCCATCCTACCTTTCTTTTCTTTCTTCCTTCTTTCAGTGTATCCTTCATCCCTTAACTTTATTTTTAAGATATCTTCCTATCATAGTCCACTCACACGCATGCCATGATGAAGTTCTTAGGGGTTACAAGTATCTTCTCATGTAGGAATGTAAATAGCTTAACCTTACTGAATTCCTTATGCTCTCATTTATTTTTTATGTTTCTCTGCAGTCATATTTTAAAATGACATTTTCTATTCAGCTTAGGTCTTTTCATCAAGAATACTTAAAGTCCTCTGTTTCCTTAAATTTCTACTTTTTTTTCCCCTAAAAGATTTTGCTCTTTTTTTAAAAGACCTTACCTTTTGTCCTAGAATCAATATTTTAAGTGTTGGTTCCAAGATAGAAGAGAGGTAGGGATTAGGTAATAGATAAAAAGTGTCCAATACTTTTTAAGAGGTGGGTTGAAAAAAGCAACATCTAAGTAACCAGCTTTTTGTTTAGTTAGTATTCTTGGCAAAGATTGAAATGCTTTACCATTTCCTTCTCCAGAATATTTTACAAATGAAGAAACTGAGGCCAATAGGATCAAATGATTTGTTCCAGGTCACATAGCTAGTAAGGCTGGATTTGTACTCAGATCTTCCTTGCTCTAGGCCTGGTGCTTGATCCACTGCATCATCTAGCTGACCCTCAAAATGTGTTAGTAGCAACAGAAAGATTTCCTTTTGTACTTTTATAAAATAATATATTAGAGTTGATAATAATCCATTACCTTATTTTTAGTCATCCATTTCACAAACTTGTAGTCATAATTTTCATCTTCATTCATATCAGAGAGGTCTGCATCTAAAACAAGGCAAAAAAGATCTATTTAATAAATCTAATCAAAATTTTCCTTAGCATGTGATTATTATTAATAACCACTTTCTAAATTTTCTCCATGTAAATGAATGTAGTTTAAGATTTTCTCAGTAGAGACCATGACCTGATAACTAGAAGCCACTAAAAAATGAGGATCATCAGAAAATTTTATAGGAGTAAAAAAATTAGATGGGAAATTGTAGGTCCTTTAGCCAATAAGGATTTTTTTAAAAAGGTTAATCACTTTATTGATGCTCTAAGATTGTGTCCATGAGCACAACTGGTTGGCCTACTGTTAAGCTATAGTCACAAATCAGTGAGTTCTATCAGATAGTTAGATTCACTCTTTGGTCACTGTGAAGGAAATCCTTCATATGTGAAAAAAGTTTCACCTCACATTTCATCCATTTGGAATAATTATTTTACCAAATATTCTCTTCATTAATAGTAGACTGTTTATTCAGCTCTCCTTCCCCTCCACAGACTCATGGACTTCACTCTCTTGCATCCCTAATGTTCCCAGACATTTTGGTTCCTTGAGCCCTTTTTTAGTTTAAGGCTGGACCCAGATAAATTTCCCTTGGGGTATACTTAAGGATATCCTAGTTGCTTTTTCCTGTCACTTTCAATTTGTGCAAATTCTCAGTTAGATGTCTTTGAGTACCTTACAATCATTAGTTTATAACATAAAATGATTGATTTTTCATCAAATATTCATGAAAATGTTCTCCATATTATTAATGTATTTTTTTAAGCAGAGAAGAGTTGGAACCTCTAATTTATACTTGTCCCTATGCTATCTGCAATATGGCATGTAAAATTTAAATATGTCCCTAGCCAAATTTTAAGAAGTTTAAACTTACTCCCTATTTGTATATCACATGAACAATTTAGGAAAGACACATAAATTGATGGAGATCTGTCCCTGGGGGAATTCAGTCAGACAACTGACATTTATTTATTAAGCATCTTCTACGTGCCAGGTACTCTGCTAAGTGCTTGGGATACCAAGAAAGATGTTTACAGACTAAAAGGGGAGACCCCCTGAAAACCACTCTGTACAAACAAGGATACAGGATAAATTGGAGATAATCACCAGAGGAAAGGCATTCGCTTCAAGAAGGATTGGGAAAGGGCTCCTGTAGAATAAAAGAGTTTAGCTTGGACTTGAGAGAAGCTGGGGAAGCCAGGAGGTAGAGCTAAGGAGTGGGGAGGAAGGTAGAAACCAAGGAGATGGGCAGCCCTAGACTGTGCTCTTTAGGAGGAGTAGGAAGGACTGGAAGTGGGAGAAGCTTGTTCTGGGGAATCATGACCAGCAGTAGAGAGAGAAGAAGGTCCAGGATGGTTTTGTGGAGTCCCTGTGTGCGTGAACCTGGATGAAGAGCCAAAGACTTGGGAGCTGTCACAGAAAAGAACAGGGGCAGAGCCATGAAAACCTCCAGAGAAGAGAGCCACCAACAGTATCAAAGGCTGCAGAGAGGCGTAGAAGAATGAGGATTGAGAAGACACCCTCACATTGGCCATTAGAGATCATTAGTCACTTGGGCAAGAGCAGTTTTGATTGAATGATGAGATTAGAAGCCAGAAAGGAGAGTGAAGTAGAGGGTGAGAGGAAAGGCCAAGGCAGACATCTCACTTCTCTGCATGAAGTTTGCTACATTTTGAAAATTATGGACTTGGCATTTATTAACACATATGAACATTAAAAACATAAAAAATTGTACATAAAGCCGTTAACTTCTAGCCAACAATGCCTTTGTAGCAGTTGTTTTGTTTCTGTTTCTTATTCCCAGCTGTTTTACCTCCTTCCTGCCTCCTCTGCCCCACACAAGCCATCCCCGACAACATAAGTGGGGCCATTCGTGTTTCTATTTATCAGTTCTTTCTCTGGAGGTGGACCTTCATACATTATTCTCCAAATAGTAATTCCGTGATTGTGGGTAATGGTCTCTTGGTTCTACTCATTTAAATCTTAATTATTTCATGTAGGTCTTTCCAAGTTTTTAAATTAGCCTGCTCATCACTTCTTATGACTCAGTAGTATTCCATCATAATCATATACCATAATTTTTTTGGCCATTTCCCAGTGGATGGTCATCCCCTCAATTGCTAGTTATTTGCCATCACAAAGAGAGCTGCTTTAAATATTTTGGAACATAGAAATTCTTTTCTTCTTCCCTGATCTCCTTGTGAAACAGATCCAGCAATGGCATTTCAGGGGCCTAAGAGTAAGCACAGTTTTATAATTCTCTGGACAGAATTCCAAATTGCTCTCCAAAATGGCTGGATCAGTTCATAGTTCTACCAAGAGTGTATTAGTGTGGGACAGTTAGGTGGCTCACTGGATCACTTGAAAGTCCTATGTTCAAATATGGCCCTCAGGCACTTTCTAGCTGTGACTCTGATCAAGTCACTTAACCTCTTGTCCTCTTAACCTCAATCACCTCGTCCTTTCTTAGTCACTCCTTTGTCTCAGAATTGATTCTAAGACAGAAAATAAACATTTATTAAAAAAAAAAAAAGATTGTATTAGTGTCCATATTTGCAACATTTGTCATTTTGCCTTATTAAAAATCATTTTAGGGGGCAGCTGGGTAGCACAGTGGATTGAGAACCAGTCCTAGAAACGGGAGGTCCTAGGTTCAAATCTGGCCTCAGACACTTCCAAGCTGTGTGACCCTGGGCAAGTCACTTGACCCCCATTGCCTATCCCTTACCACTCTTCTGCCTTGGAGCCAATACACAGTATTGACTCCAAGACAGAAGGTAAGGGTTTTTTATTAAAAAAAAAAATCATTTTAACCTATCTGATAGGTGTAAGATGATCTCTCAGAATTATTTTGATTTGCATGTCTCTAATCACAAATGATCCAGAGCATTTTTTCCCATGTCCATATATGGTTTTCATTTCTTCATCCAAAAATTATCTGTTTATATACCATTTATCAATTGGGGAATGGCTCTTACTGTTATACATTTAACAAAGTTCTCAATATATTTTGGATGAGAAACTTCTGAGAAACTGTCTTTAAACTTTAACCTAATTTTCTGCTTTCTAGTTTTGGCCACATTTCTTTTATTTATATAAATTTTTTAAACTTAATGTAATCAAAGTTATCCATTTTATATCTCACAATGCTCTTTATCTCTTGTTTATTGATAAGTTCCTCTCCTGTGCATAAATCTGATAAGTAATATGTTCCCTCTTCTAATTTGCTCATGATACCTCTTTTTATGTCTAGGTCAATTATCCATTTTGATCTTATGAGGTAAGACATTGGTCTATATCTGTGATGGTGAACCTTTTAGAGATAGAGTGCTGGGCCCTGCCCCCACCCAATCCCACAGATAGAGTGCTATGCCCTGCCCCTTCCTCCCACTTACCCCACACAGGGGAGGGGGGAGGGAAACACTCCCATTGGGCTGGATGGAGGGGTGGCTGAAGTGAGAAAAGTACTCAGGGAGTGTAGAGAGGGAGAGGGGAGTGGCCCAAGCACTCTGCTCCCCTCCAGCTCTGTGGTCTATGGGCCACCCACCTTTTCCCCTATGAGCTCCCATTCAACTGTTGGGCAGAGAATCAGGGAGGTACAGTGGAGAGGGGGAGGAGAGTAGCTCTGCCCAAGTTGCTCTGCCTTTCTAGTAATGAACTCTTGGCAGGGGGTGACTGAGTGCTCACAAGAGTGTTGTGTGCCATCTTTGGCACCTATGCCATAGGTTCACCATCACTGGTCTATATCTAGTTTCTGCCAAACTCTCCCAATTTATCCCAGCAATTTTTGCCAAATAGTGAGTTCTTACTCCTAAAACTTGGATCTATACTTTAACCTTTAAAATTTTTATTTTCCCAATTACATGTAATAGCAATTTTTAACATGTTTCCCTAAATTGCCTTGCTTCCTTCTTTCTCTCACCCCTTTCTGAGATCATAAGCAATTTGATCTGGATTATACATGTATGAACATGGGAAACAATTCTGTATTGGTCATGTGAGAGAATACTCATAAAACCAAAACTCCCAAATAAAAACACACAAACTAAAATGGAAAATAGTATGCTTCAATCTGCATTCTTCTATAGAGGTGGATAGAATTCTTTGTCATAAGCTTGATCTATACTTTTGTCAAATATTAGGTTAATAATCTTTTGCTACTGTTATATATATATGTATATGTATATCTGTTCTATTCCACTGATCTACCTTTATGTTTTATTAGCCAGTTGCAGATAGTTTTGATAATTATTGCTTTATAATACAATTTAAAATCTGGTATTGCTAGGCTTCCTTCTTTGATGGCTCCTGGTATCCTTCTACATTTTTTTCATCAGTTCCTTTGTTATTCTTGACCTTTTTTCCCCTTCCAAACGAAATGTGTTGTTTTTTCTAGGTCAATAAAATGTTTTGGTAATTTAATTAAGATGGCATTGAATAAGTAACTTAGTTTAGATAGGATTGTTGTTTTAATTATATTGGCCCATTATTATATGAATAATTCATATTTCTCCAAGTATTTAAATCTGCAGTGAACCATTCATGACCTCATGGAATAGAGTTCCTCTTCCCAGGTGTTTGTGGCATACCATTCCTGCTGAGTACGCCAAAACATAGAAATCTTAGTTCAAGGCTGCATAAACAGTTCCAAGAAATCCTGGGAACTGGTTAACTCCCCTATTCACATTCTGGGGAGGATAGATTGTCTCTCAAGAAGAGCTTTAAATCTGGTGTGCTGCTTTCAATAAACGTTCATTATCCTTTCTTTGATAATGTTCCAGTCTTGCTTTCTTGCAACTCTGTAGCTTTTCTCAGACTGTCCCATATTGTGACTCCATAGATGTCCCTGACATAAATATGACTTTATTTGTGTAAAAAAGGGTTTTAATCATGTTCATGTAATTCTTGAATTGGTTTTGGTAGGTATATTCCCAGGTATTTTTTCTGTCAGTGGTTTTCTATCTCTTTTTGTGGAATTTGTTAGTAATACATAAAAATATTGGTGGTTTATATGGATTTGTTTCATATCTTGTTACTTAGCTAAAATTGATAAATTTAACTACCTTTTTTGTTGAATCTCTATGATTTTCCACAATTATCATCATATAGTCTACAAAAAGATTACCTCTTTGCCCATTATGATTCTTTCAATATTTTTCTTATTGCTATTGCTAGCATTCATAATATTATTTTAAATATTGGCAAGAATGGGCATCCTTGTTTCATTCCTAATCTTATTGGGAAGGTATCTTGCTTATCTTCATTACAAATAATCCTTGCTGATGGTTTTAGTGAGGTGCTTTGTATCATTATAGGGAAAAAATCCATTTTTACCTATGCTTTCCAGGGTTTTTAAGGAGAATGAGTGTTATATTTTGTCAAAGGCTTTTTTTTCTGCCCCTACTGATATAATCATGATTTTTATTATTTCTGTTATTGATAAAATCAAATATGTTGACAGTTTTCCTTATATTAAATTATTCCTGCATTCCTGGTATAAATCCTCTTTGGTTACAATATATATATTTTTTTGTGACATTATTATAGTTTCTGCCTTTATTTAGTATTTTTGCATCCAAAATCATTAATGAAATTGGTTTGTAATTTTCTTTATTGGGTTTAGTTCTCCCCAGTCTAGATATCAGCACCATATTTGTTTCATAAAAGGAGTTTGGTAGGCCTACTTCATCTATCATTTAAAATAGTTTATTTAATATTGGAATTAGTTCTTTAAATGTTTGGTAGGATTCACTTATGAATCCATTTGGTCCTTCTATTTTTTTCTTAGGAAGTTCATTGATGGCCTGTTAAATTTATTTTTCTAGAACTGGTTATTTAGATATTGTTTCCTCCTCTGGTGGTCTAGGCAGTTTATACTTTTGTAGGTATTCTTCCATTTCACTTACATTGTCAAATTTGTTGGCATATAATTGGACAAAATAACTTGTAATAATTGCTTTGATTTTATCATCATTGATAATTTATTCACTCTTCTCATTTTTAATTCTAGTGATTTGATTTTCTAATATTTCTTTTAATAATATTAACCAATGGTTTATCTGTTTTGTTGATTTTATCATAAAACCAACTCCTAGTTTTATTTATAAATTCATTGGTTTTCTTAAATTCAGTTTTATTGATCTCACCTTTGATTTTTAGGATGTCCAATTTGGTGTTTAGTTAGGAATTTTAAAAATTAATATTTTTTAGTTTTAAAAATTGTATTCTAGATCACTGATCTATTCTTTCTCTATTTTACGGATATAAGCAATTATAGATTGAAAATTTCCTTTGATTACTGCTTTTGCTATATCCCAGAGGTTTTGGTTTGTTGTCTTATCATTCTCTTCAAAAAATTTTATTATTTCTATGACTTGTTCTTTAACCTGTCCATCTTTTAAGATGAAGTTACTCAGGGTAACTGGGTAGCTGAGTGAATTGAGAGCCAGGCCTAGAGACGGGAGAGATCCTAGGTTCAAATCTGGCCTTGGAAACTTCCCAGCTATGTGAGCCTGGGCAAGTCACTTAACACCCACTGCCTAGCCCTTACTGCTCTTCTGCCTTGGAACCAATACATAATATTGATTCTAAGGTGGAAGGTAAGGATTAAAAAAAAAAAAAGATTGTTACTTAGTCTCCAATTGATTTTTTCTTTGCATTTCCACAGTCCCTGATGTATAATTTTGATCATGTTATGACCTGCAAAAGATTAATTTAAATTTTCTGCTTTTCTGTATTTATAAGGTTTTAGTGCCCTAAAATATGTTCAACCAATTCTTGTAAAGGTAGTATGTGCCACTGAGAAGAAGGTATTTCTTTCTACTGCCATTAAATTCTCTCCAGATAGTATATTTAGCTTATCTAAGATGCTTTTCACCTCCTGGATTTCTTTTTTATTTACCTTTTGGTTAAACTTATCTAGTCCTGAGAGAGGAAGTTTGAAGTCTCTCACTGTTATTGTTTTGTTATCTATTTCTACCTGTAACTCATTTTAATTGTCCTTTAAAAGTGTGGATGCTATAACATTTGGCACATACAGGATTAATATTGATAATGCTTTATTATTTACGGTACCTTTTAACCTAATATAATTTCCCTATTTTACCTTTAACTTTGTCAGAGATCATGATTGCTACCTCTGCTTTCTTTGTATCTCAGATGAGGCATAGTATGGTCTGCTCCAAGCCTTTATTTTTACTCTATGTATCTCTTATTTTTAACTGTATTTTTTATAAACAACCTATTGTCAGGTTTTGTTTTTTGATCCATTCTGCTCTCCATTTCAGTTTTATGGCAGAATTAATCCTATTCACATTCAAAGTTCTACTTAGAAGTAGGTGATTTAATTTTACTGTCCTCTGAATTTGAACCTGGTCTTTATTCTCTGTCCTCATAGTAGCTATTTCCCCTTTGCTTACTCATTAAAAAAAAAAAAGCTAGTGGCCAAAAGGCTTAATTGTTAGCTTTATGCTAGTTGGCCTCTGTTCCCAGGGTCTGAGGGATGATGTTGCAGGTTTTGGGGGGCTTCTGTTTTTCCGAGTCCTACTTAGTTCTTCCAATTTCTATAATCCACGACCAGATATGTTCCCTGTTTCCCCTGGCTCAGACCCCAGCCTGCATCTGACCTAGGGTGCCCCAACTCCCCTCCCACCCCTGCAGCTTTGCCCCAGGAAGCAGACAGTTCTAGTCCCTGGGGTCCTCGGCTGCCTCTTAGCACTAGCTCTCCTCTCTGGCCTGGGGCCACAGCCAGGGATGGCACAGGGCCCTTACCTCTCAGCCAAACCACCCTCACAGGTTCTCCCTCCTCCTCTCCTGAAGCTCGGCTTGCCCGGGGCCTCTGGCAGCCTTCCCTGGTGAGGCCTCTGCGGATTCTCGTGTCTGTGCTTCAGTCAGGTGAGAAGGTGGCCAGGGAGGCCAGAGGCCTTTCCCAAGCCGTCTTTGGCTCCTCTGCTGTACTCCCCACGCTTATCTATTTCTGCCACTTTTACAGTTAACTCTCCGGCCTCATGGGGCATCTTCCCACCATGTTCTCCCAGACTGGTTCCATCTTAAAGCTTTTATCAGGCTCTGAACAAGGGCCCATTCCCTGCCAGGCAGCCCTCTGCGGCTTTGCTTCTCCTCACCTTGCCTGGAGGAAGGGGACAAACTGAACCCAACTGGAAAACGCAGCCCCTGCATTTCCTGCAGTTCTCTTTATGGAGGCTGCCGCGGGGCTGGGCCGGCGCCTCGCTCTAGGGCATCGGTTCGGAGCTGAGGCTCGGGATGTTTTCGTTTTCCCCCGTGTTTAGAGAATTATATGACATCCGGGAGTCTCAGCAATCATTATAGATTCACATTCCCATTGACTGGAAGGACTGCTAGAGGACGGAACTCATTTCTGAGGAGAGACTGCTCTTTCCCATCATTCCTCGGGAGAACAGCCCCACCCCGAGCCACAAAGCCATTACTAACTCAGTGAGGAGACGTCGGCAATGACGAAGTATCCCCCCTCCGGGACTGTGGGTTTCAGGCCGGCACTGCTCAGTAACCCGGTCAGCCGATCCCGCTTCGCTTCCAGCTCCCGGGGCAGAGTTCTGAAGTAGCAGTCTGGCCCGTCCATGTGTTTAAGGGTAACCCCAAAAGCTCGAGCCAAAGCCTCCTGTATTTAAAAGGTTCGAAAACAGAGGAAAGAGGATTTCCCTCATGAGTTACTGCGATGCAAACGGAATAAAAGACCATCAATACCATTCAACAGGTCAAGGATGATGGAGCAGATAGGAGAGTGCCAGCTCATGTTAGTATTTCTGCAAGCTTCGGCTTCTACAATTCTTTTTTTGCTTTGTTATGAGGTCACAGGTGTGGATGGTTATGGATGGGAAGCTATAAGAATTCTCTCTTTTTTTTTAACCCCAACCTTCCATCTTAGAAACAATGCTTCGTATTGGTTCCAAGGCGGAAGAGCAGTGAGGGATAGGCAATGCGGGGGCAGGGGGGGCGTCACACAGCTAGCAGTGTCTGAGATGAGATTTGAACCCAGGACCTCCCGTCTCTAGGCCTGGCTCTCCATCCACCGAGCCACCCAGCTGCCCCTTATAATGATTCTTAAACACAATGATATACATTAAAAAAATATTACCCAAGAAGTTCTCTCTGGAACGAAAATAATGCCAAGTTCATTCGCAATAAGATGAATTCCCAAATGCCTCCCACCAATGGATTGGAGCGGGGAGGGCAGAGGTCATCTTTAGATGGGTATTTTTAAGTAAACTGACCGAGTCACACGGCGGGAGCTTCCCACCAGGGGTGGAGGTGTGGGGGCGCTGAGGCAGGCTGGGGCGGGGCTCCCTCACCCCCAGACCACCAAGGATCGTCGTTTTGGTTTGACAGTGTGAATCGGGCTCATTTCGCTTGGTTAAGTGGAGGCAGAAGCCGTTGGAATGAATATGGGTGACAGTGAATGCTCGGAATCTTTTGTGTTTTCTCAGTCAGTCAGCGGTGTGGGTGGGAGGCTCTCCAGGATTGGGACCTTAAGGCCTCCTACCTGAAAAGGCCAGCCCCTCTGCTCTCGGCATAGCCTAGACTGGCGGGAAAACGGCCCCTCGGCCCTCCCGCCCTGCCCTTTGACAAGTTTGCTGACTGCGGCCCCTTCAAGACAGACGGACGGACGGATGTACAACTGACGGCTGTTAGCAGTAAGGCCGATGCAGCAGCCACTCGCTTCTCCCTCGGAGGGGCCCACCAGGAGAGAAGGCAGCCCAGGCTCGGAGCTGCCGCCTCCTAAAGGGGTGCTTCTACTACGGAAATAGCCCTGTCGAAAGGAGAGAGCGCCTGGAGGCCAGGGCGTGTCCGAGGAGGAGGGGAGGTCCTAAAGCTCTTAAAGGCTCGCTGGGCAGGTACCCGGTGTCTAGGGAGGGGAAAGCAGCCCAATTCCCGCTCTGTGCGCTGCGAGTGGGGAGGGCACCCCGGCCTGCCCTGCACCGCCTGGCCTAGCCAGTGAGTCCGGGATAAGGCCGGTTTCCCACTGTGAGGAGGGGGCTCTGTGCTGCTCTCAAAAGTCCCCGCTGCGGCAGGATGCTGGCTACAACACATTCTAATCGCGCGCCCCCTGCTGGTGTAGGCTGTGCCCCTGAGGATGTTCCAACAGGCTACAAGGTGTCAAAATTGCGGTTATGCTATTTGGTAACTGGGTCAAAAGCTTCCAGGCCAAGCTATGGCTGTTAAAACTGCTTGTCCTGTTTTCTGATTGGGTAAAACTTGAGCCTGTAAATTCTGGCCCCCCAGTTTCTGGGGGTCCGACAGGGAAAGGAGGTGGAGAAAAGGAGGCGGGGGGGGGGGGGGGGGGGCTTGTGGTTAAAACCAATAAAAGACTCGGTTCAACCAGAAGAGGGCACATTTGCCTTATGATTAGGGGCGCTGCTGCCCTTTTTTCCTGCTCATAACTTCTGACTCGGAACTTTCATTGTGAAAAGCGGACCTCCGCGTGGGCTGGTCCCAGCCGCCACTAGGCCTGGAGTGTCGGGGCAGAGACGCCAGGGGTAGCCAAGGAAGCGGAGGGGATGGGATGGGGTGGGGTGGGGTGGGAGGTTCAGCCTCTCCGGATCCCATGCATCGCTGCTTTCGCCCACATTTTTTAACCCTCACTTTCTGTTAGAATCCATACTCTGGGGTCCTAGGCAGAAGAGCGGGAAAGGCTGGGCAATGGGAGTTGGGTGACTTGTCCGGGGCTTGCGGCTAGGACGTGGGAGAGGAGAGACCGCGTGCCTGGTATCTGCCCGTGCCAGCGCTTTGAGAGCTCCCTTCAGAAGGGTGCGGCACATGGGCACGTGAGTGGCCTCCGGGCCCAGATGGATACCGTGTAACGGGGTGGGGGTGGGGTGCTATTTGTGCTTTCCCTTTTGTGAACCTGACCAGACTTTCCCAGTGGAGGGATCCCTGCGCGGAATGGCGGGAGCCCGCGCGCAGCCTCAGAGCTGCAGAGGCAGGCCTTGAACGCGGCGTCGGGCCAGCTCTGTGTCCAGCTCTGTGTCCACCGAGTGAGGCCACCTCTTGTCCTGAGCCTCACAAAACAGCCCAAAGCGAATACCCATTTTTCAGAGGGTTGCTAATAACTGGGGAGAGCAGGAGGCCCGAAACCAACAGGCTTTATGGGGATGCAGCAAAATTGGGACACTAATGTATGGCTGCTAGTGTTATTGATCCAACCATTCTTATTCTGGAAGACAATTCGGAATTATGTGCAAAGGGCACTAAAAGACCCAGGAATACCACCGCTGGGTGTGTACCCCAAAGAGAATAAAAATAAAAATGGTTGTACAAGAATATTCATAGCTGCGCTCTTTGTGGTGGCCAAAAATGGGAAAATGGGGAATGGCTGAAGAAACTGTGGTATCTACTGGTGATGGAATACTATTGTACTAAAAGGAATAATAAAGTGGAGGAATTCCATGGGAACTGAACTGACCACCAGGAGAACATTGTGCACAGAAACTGAAACATTATGGGATGATCAAATGTAACTGACTTTGCTACTAAGCAGTAATGCAGTGACCAGGACAATCCAGAGGAATTTATGAGAAAGAATACTGTCCACATCTAGAGAAAGAACTGTGGGAGTAGAAATCCAAAAGATCATGTGATTTACCACTTGTTTATATGGGTATAGGATTTGGGGTTTTGATTTTAAAAGATTATTACAAAAAGAGATAGATTTTGAGTGATAATCCATGTATAACCTAGTGGAATTGCTTGTCTGCCCTGGGAGGGGGGTGAGGAGGGAAGGGAATGAACAAGAATTATGTAACCATGGGAAAAAAATTTAAAAATTCAATTCAGTTTTTTTTAAAAAGTGGTGTTTTTTTTTTATTCTTAGAAAAAAATTCATTTTTTCAGTGAAAAATATAATTCACAGAATAGCCAATGGCAAAAGGTAACACCTTGGAGGTAGAAACATTTTTTACAAAAGTAATCTCTTTAATATAGAAAATTGTATTTACTATAAATACAATTGATCACATTTCCTAAATTGTCCAAATATATTCTAAGTAAGTTGGACTCAAGGTGAGGTGAGGTGCCATTTCTGGTCATGGAAGCAAGTGAAGCAGACAGAGATCTATAGTGGGAATCCAGAAGCCTGCAGACCTCCAGGAAGCCTTAAAGGCTCAAGCTTAACAACCTGTGGTCAACAATTGTGTGAGTAGGGAATAACTCCACAACGATAAGGAAGCATATGCCACCCTGCAGTAACGCTAAAGGCTTCTGTGAGATATTGCTTGCTTCTGCCAAGCCCTATAAGGAAATGAATTTGTTTGAATCTACCGATCCCTTCCTTTCGCATGTGCGCCAAAGGAAGACTTCCTGTCAATCTGTACCTCTATAAATCTGTAGGTAACCACTGTCCGGCACGACTCACTTAGGAGGATGCCCTGGCCAGTAATTAAAGGTTCCTCACATTTAAATCTCTGGGCGTCTGGGTCTTTACTTCACAAGGACACATGTTTAAGACATACAACGCAGCAGTTCATTGTAAGTTCCATTCCATGCACTCACTTACCTGTAAAGGAGTTGCACATGTGTAAATGGTGTTCTGTTGCACAGTCTGCATGTGTCTTATGAGAGTCTCGGGACCAATAGACCAACCAATCTAAGAGAGGAAAAAGAAAAAGAATCTAACTGTTCACCAAATCAAAGAAGTTGTATGCAGATTACAAATTCCCAAACACACAGCAAGCTGCTGACCCTGGAACGGGGCCTCCTTTTACAGCTGCCTCACCAACAAGAAGGCTTGACACTCTTTGGGCCAACATGGTTGCCTGAACAGGATGAGGAAGGCCCAGTGCTTCTGCATTCCTGATCTTGCAATAGACCAACAGAGATGACTTTCTACACCCCGGTCCTGCCCTGGGTGCACGGGGGCCTTGACAATCCAGGGACACATGGGTTCCACAAGGCTTTGTCTGTGGAGGGGACGGCTTCCCTGGGAAGCCTCAGGAAGCCTAGCAGAGGCAGCAGCGCTCAGACCAGGGCACAGAAGGTCTAGGGGCAGCAGAGACAGAGGAGGCATTCCAACCGGCCAGATCCAGCAGGCACCACCAGGAGATCCTAGTTTAATAAACAGTGACAGAGGATATCTGTTGTACAAGACAGCAAAAGGTAGGAACGGATGGTTTTTGGATAAAGAAATCAAAGCCATGTGAAAAATACATGGAAAGACAGATGTGAAATGATAAACATGCAGAACCAAGAGTTGGAACAGCAACAAAAATAGTTTGAAGAGTGATTCGTGTATATCTACCTCCAGAGAAAAAACTGATGAATAGAATAAGATATAGTTTTACATAGACATAGATTTTTTTTGGTCAAATGATGCCTTCTCTAATGGAGGGCTCATAGAAAGCGTACAAGAGATGTAAACTAGGTGTCGGCATCTGGCGCAAAAAGTGAGAGAGAGAGAAATTCTATGAAGAACTAGATGATCTTCTAAATTGGATGAATATATTCCTAAATATTTGATGACACCAAAGCAAAAGTGTCCATATGACAAAGAGAAGGGGCCCTTCAAATACACTATTAGTGCCAAAAAATGGGAAAGGGGTAAAGGAAAAAACACCATTATGCTTTATTATAGTTTTCTATAGAAGTTTATTGGGAGTGGCTACGTGGCTCTGTGGATAGAATGCTGGGTCTAGAGTCAGGAATACTCCTCTTCCTGAGTTCAAATCTGACCGCAGACACAGTCACTTAAGCCTGTTTGCCTCAGTTTCCTCATCTGTAAAATGAGTTGGAATAGGAAATAGCAAATCATTCCCAAATCTTTGCTGAGAAAACCCCAAATGGGATCACAGAGAATCAGACATGATCAAAAATGACTGAACACCAACACAGAAGTATTGTGTGTATCAGGAACTGTCCACCCCTACAAAGCTGTTGTCTCCATGAGGAATCCAGCAGAGCACAGAACCTGCTTCAGGTGTCTTGAGTCACTGCTTCAGGCTGCTAGCCAGCATCTGACCAAGCACACATATGGGAGCCAAAGTCAGCAACAGTCCTATTATAAACTTCTTTGCAAAACTTTATGGTTGATCAGCATGGCAATGATCTTGTTTCATAAAATAGCCAAAATCCTGGAAGGAAAATGATGGCTGCAGAAAGGCTGGCTGAAGACTCCATGAAGGATGCTTGGAGAAGAAATTGGAAGGTGAATGACAATAACAACCATGTCTTTAAGGTTTGCAAAAGTATTTTACAAGCACTATTTATGGGATCCTTCTAAAAGCCCTGTGAGGAGGTCATTACAGCTATTATTCCATTTTAGAGATAAGGAAAATGAGGCTCAAAAATGAGGTTCCTGACTTGCTCTCATGGCTGCTGATACCCAACTTTTTCCTTGCACCTTGTGGGCAGATGTGTCTGCGTCATGGGCACCTATTATTGGTATATGTCTGTGAAAAGTCAAAGCCACTAAGACCCAACAGATTATACCAATGCGCCTGCCACATCTCTGGAGGCCCAGGCTGGTGCTGTCAGCAGCCTTCCTGTGGTCACTCCAGGCAACTGGAAGCCACCAGAGCTCCAGCTCCAGCTCTGGATGTAGCTGACCAGGATCAGCTGAAGACAAGGGATGGCCTGAGGGCGTGGCAGGGAGATTGACAATTCAAACGTCTCCTGGTTTTTGTTGTCCAGGAATATATCCCTGGATGATTTCTATGTTACTCAGTAGACTCTAAAGTACCTAATACCTTTTTCCTTATTGTCCCAAACCTGACTACTTTCCTTGCCCATATGGGGTCATGTTGCCAATAAGCATCAAAATCAGGATGGAAACTCTCAGTCCAACACTGCTTTACCACATCAGACTACTTTTCTTTTTGTTTTCTTTTAGATTCAGAGACCTTTTATTTTCCTAGTTACAAGTAATAATAATTTTCATCATACATTTTCCAAAATTATAAGATCCAAGCTGTCTCCCTCTCTGTCTTCCTTCCCCCCACTCAGATGGTAAGTAATTTGGTCTGGGCCAAAAATGTATTATAATGCAAAACCGACTTCCATATGGTCCATTGTTGTACGAGCACACTCATATAAAACTGACATGAAAGATAATATGTATGCTGTGATCTGCATCCATCCAACTCCAACAGATTTTTCTCTGGAGGTGGACAGCATTCCCCATTATAAATCCTTCTATAAGTCCCAGATCACTGCACTTGTCGTGCTACTTTTCAACAACAGATGAAAATGAGAACAGAATTGCCAATATTTAAACAGCAACCTATTTTCATAATTGATTAAACTGAAACCACCATATTCCTATATCATATGTTAAGTGTACTCTATGAGCAAACAGCAAACAGCAATGGTACCATAGAAGATAAACCCTGGACAATCTGCTGGACCAGACTTGATGCTTCTAGAAGAAATCGGGCTTGATGCCACACAATGTTAAAGGAAGTCAGGGATCAATTTTCAAGCAATGGAAGGTGAAGACACTGAATGGTGGGGAAAAATCAAGGACTGTATTATTTCCTTCCCCCAAAGAAGTCAATGACTACTAACTGACATACTTACTCTCTCTTCTCTCCAAAACCTTAATGATAACAATCATCATGTCAAAGGTATGGCTCAAAAGAGAAAATAAGGCTTTTCCAGACCATCTTTTACCAGAGAGTCCATTTCAACAGTCATACTACTAACTGAAATAAGATCCTGTTGTGGATTTATGGATAAGAGAGTTTGGCAAAATAGTGTTGGTCACTGTCATACACGAGTTCCTTGGCAGAATCCCAATGAAGAGAAATTCTCTGTATGGGGAGATACTCTAGAAGCTCTCTCTTGTGTATGACAGTGTTGGTAGCAACAAGCCCCAAAATGTTAAAGAGCTTGGATAGCACTTCTACTTATTTCCTATAATACAGATAGGAAATTTGTCTGATAGGCTTTGATGAGGTGAAGTATTATTGTAATAAAAAACTAGCTTTTCACTGTTATAATCTATATTTGACTGCCATCTTAGGAGGCAGGGAGGAAGAGAATTGCAAAATGTCAGCTAGAAACTGTCAAAAATTGTTTCTACATGTAATTTTTTAAAAGTTAAAAGTTAAAAAATAACTTTTTAAAGTTATGAAATCACAATAAGTGCTTTACTGTTTATTTTATTTAAAAAACCCACCCAATTCTTTTCCTTTTCTAAAGATATTACAAAAGTTGATGATGGATCACAATATGATTGAATTTTAGAGCTGGAAAGAGATTTAAGAGATTCAACCTCCTCATTTTTGAGATGAAGAAACTGAGGCCTAGAAAGGTTGTCACGTAGTTAGCAAATCGGTACCAGAAGTAAGACTGTAGTATGCTGTCCCTAGAATAAAGATCAACTTGTCTGAGGGTTAAGAAAAAAAATACATATATATTCTGAAAATTAAAGAAAGTCTTCAAATTCAAATAAAAAAACTTAACATAGAAAATGAAAGGTTGCATCTTTTTCATCTCCAAAGCTTGTTAATCCATCTCACCTTCCATCCAGTCACACTGAAGGTCTTTCCAGCACTTCCTATAGTGATTGTTCTTTCCCACATACCTGGCAAAGTAGCTGTAGAAAAAAAAAATGAAGCTGTAAATCTTTAATGAATTATATTCCCTATATTGATACTAAATAATGTCATTTTAACTAACAGCCATTTGGTATTGAGTAATTCTAGCCAAACTATTCTCTAAAATATCATAAGGTACTAAAATATGATGCCAGCATAATATACTTTAAAAAAATTTATTTATTTTTTAAAAGTGTTTTTCCATGGCTACATGATTCATGTTCTCTCCCTCCCCTCTCTGAGCTGACAAGCAATTCCACTGGATTATACATTATCACTCAATACTTATTTCCATATTATTAATTTTTATAATAATCTCAGTATAATATACTTTTAATTATTTTTGGCATGATTTTTTTCAATGAAGTGATGGTCTACAAAGAATTTTGAAAGGCCATCATGTTGAAGTAATATTGGACTTTATAAATAAATCATATATTCTCCAGAGTTGGAAGGGAGCATGAAGGCCATGAAGTCCTCCTAATGTCTGAACAAGTATCCTCCCTGTGAAATACCAAATAAATTGTTGTCTAACCTTTGACCAGAGATTTTGGAAAGAGGGAGCTATTATCTGCCAAGGTGGCTGGTTTCATTTTTAGATTGCTCTAATTTCTGAAAAGTTCTTTCTTAGATCAACCCCCAATTTGTCTCCTAAGGCCTCTTGCTTTCAGTTGTGCCCCCTAGGGCCAAGAAGAATAGATGTAAACTCTCTTCCTTAGGTCAGCTATTAAAATACTTGAAGACAGTCATCATGCACCCCATAAACCCTCTTTTCTAGGTTAAACATCCCCACTTCCTTTATATGATTTTCATATGGTATGATCTCAAGGCCTTCCACCATCCTGGTGACCTTCCATGAATACTCTCAAACTTTCCCTTCTCAGTGTGTGGTGCCCATGGTCTGATTAGGGCAATGGGTGTGTGATATGAATAATGAATAATTTTTAGTCTCCCAGTTAACTGCCAAAGATGACCATGGCACAGAACCTTTTTTGTTATTTGAGCACACAAAAAAAGCTTAAATTACAAATGGACAAAATATTATATCATGTTCTTCAAAAGGAAGAATGTGTGACTTTGCAAAAAAAAAAAGGAAACTCAGGACTAGTAATTTCCAAACATCTGACGATTAGTATTATTTTCTGGGAAACAATGACGTAAAAATCTTTACACTATTTTAAAATAAGAGAAACTTAGAGACAGAAACAAAACTAACCATCTATTATTGTCTAAAAATATCAGCCACAACATTGACCAAAGAGATGAAAAGCATGTTTATATGAAGCAAACCTAACAGCTGAAAATTTATCTTTATTAAAATCATTTTGGATTTCTTTATTGCATCTACATATTTAAGATATATGCATATTACTGGTCTGTAAAATATAAGATGGTAGGGATTATGCCTCATGTAAACTTTTAACCACTCTTGGTGATAGTATAATCTAGAATGGGACTCTGTACACAATAAAAACTTAAATGTTTGTTGAATTGAACTAAATTATTTATAAAATGTAAGCATTCGTAATCAAAAGGTCAAATTTAAATATAGTACTTAAAAGGGAATTACGTTAATTTGTGATTCCTAATTATTGTAGTCACACTAAACTCATTATAATTAAATGCCATTTTCCCCCAAGTCAGTGGATCATGGAGGTGGGAGGGAAGGGTTCACAAGGAACTATGTCAACATCCACAAATAATAAAGGAAGAAGTATCCTTTTTCTTTCAGTGAAATGTTAGATTCCAACCACATTTGAAGGCTGGAAATTTACTGTGTGAATGGATATGATCACCCAAGAGTGAATTGTATTGTTCTTTTAGAAGCAATGCCCTACAGTAGCATTGGTGAATGTTTTCAAGTTTCTGTGCCCAAACTGTAACTTCAAGCTGCCTGTGAGCCCTCCACCCCACCCCCACCCCCACTCCATTACCCCAGAGAGCAGAGGGAGAAAATGCTCTCTTTGGGCGAATGGACTGAGGCAGGACATGCAAAAAATGCCCTCAGGTACTGAGAAAAGGGGGATGGAGCAGCTCTCCCTGCCAGCTGGGCATGTGTGCCCATACTTCGAACAATGCTACCCTATAGCCTATTGGAAGAACAAGTTCCTGCGCTCTCAACCCAGGCTATGAAGGGAGAAGAGCAGTTAAGTGAGAATGCCTTAGTAGAAGAGGAAACAACAGTGTGGGAGGTTCCAATAAATATTTATAGAAGAAAGTAAATTCCTGAGCTCATTTCTTTTCTTCAACATATAAAAACCATAACAAAACCTGAAACATAACAGATACTTCCTAATAGATATTCCTACAAAACACCCTACAAAGTAAACTAAAAAATTAATTGATGAAAACTCCAAGTGTGACTGTCTTTTCTTTTTCTTTCTTGTTCCCCCTCCCTCTTTCCCTTCCTTCCTTCCTTCCTTCCTTCCTTTCTCTCTCCCTCCCTCCTTTCCTTTACCTTCTGTCTCAGAATAGATACTAAGCATCTATTCCAAGGCAGATAAATGGTAAGGGATTAGGCAATTCAGATTGTCTTGTCCAGGGTCACATGGCTAGAATGTGTCTGAGGCCACATTTGAACCCAGGTCTTCCCAACTCCAAGCTTGACTCTATCCCTGGAGCCACCTAGGTGTCCTCCATGTTCCTTTCCATGTGTGTAATTGATCCATTCCTCTAAGCCAAGGCCTTTCACTGTTGGAACATGGCCCCAGGATGGACTGCTGGATTTACATGGCATTTCCATGTCTTGGGGCTGTGGGTTTAGGATTCAGGGAAATGCTCAAGCGAGGTTACAGATAATCACAGGAGCCATCAGCCTTGTTGGGATGCTATAAGAATCCTCAGTGGCAATATCTGTTCATGACCTTTAAATCAGCCAAGGCAGCTCTGCTACTCCTCAGTAGCTTATACTCTGAGAAGTCAGATACGAGCTAGACATGACAGAGAGGCTGACACCAGGGAAAACTGCCTCTGTGACAACGTAAAAATGATCCTAATTTCCTGATGTATGGTTGGAAACCCTTATTATATTATGTTAAAGAACCACTGCTGCACTCTGCAAATAGATCTAATAGCTGTCGTGCATCTTTCCTGAAACAAATGTCACTGCGTTTGATGGAATAGGTGAAGCTTAATGTGGGAGAATGGCCTTCTCTAAATAGTGAAATAGTGGGCTTGTTTTTTCCCTTGTTTTATTTTTATGGACTGTGATAAAAACTAAAAAGCTGAGTTTAAAAAGATGTCTTGCTTCTCTTTGATAAAGCTATTTTATTAGTTGCATTTTTACCCCGAAGGGTTTATAGTCTGTAGGTTTAAACAATAAATTTCACAGTCATTTAAAATGATCTGTTGGGAGAACATTTTCCTGTGAAGTTAACTCGGCCTCTGGAGCCTTGAACAGAGCCATCATCATGTAGATAGGGTTTCTGTTGGGCATAAACTATTTTTGGTTCATTAGCTACTTTTCTTCCTCTTTTAAGCTAAAATCTTAAAACAAAAGTGATTTCAAGTAACTCTATTTTCCTCACTTCTTGCTGGGGAAAGTCTGAAGCCTTTGTGTGCCTCAAGCAGCCACAGGATAAAATTCTTGATTCATGCCACAAACTACTCATTCAGGACCGACTTCCTTAGGTGAGGACAGATCCCAAACCCAGTCGCCTTGCTGCATCCCCAGGGAGGAGGTTCACTCCTGGCGCCAATCAGAGCTCACTGGGCCTGGCCGGCCGGGGCAGCTCTTGTGGTTCAGGTGTCCCCAGGCCAGAGGACCTCAGGAAGGGCACCTCGGCCCAGGTGGTTACCAATTCTGTATCCATAACTCAGACTTGGAGACTTCTAGAATAATAAAATCCACAAGAATGTTACCGGATCCACTAGTTTGAAGCAGGGGCAGGCCGTATTAACTTCTGATGAGTCAACTTACACTGCTTAGCCTTATTTTTAAAAATTCTTATCTGTCTTAGAATCAATATGATGTGGTTTTATTTTAATTAGAAACTCATATTTAGTATTGAAAATCCTTCTCAATCTGGCTTTTTTTAAAAAAAAAACTCTTTCCTACCATCCTGGAATTGATACTAAGTATTTGTTCCAAGGTGGTACGGTCTGGGCAATGGGGGTTAAGTGACTTGCCCAGGGTCACACAGCTAGGAAGTGTCAGAGGCCACATTTGAACCCAGGACCTCCTGTCTCTGGGCCTGACTGAATCTACTGAATTACTCAGCTTTTATTCTTACTCTTCTCCTTGCTGACCATAGCAGTGACCTCAGATATCTGTGACGGGAGTCTGGCCCACAGCAGAGACCCTGACAGGCCTCCTTCTGAGCTCCTCCAGGGATGACATCTGGCCTGTTTTGGCAGTCATGGCCCAAGGATGAGAGGGGGAGCCGGACCTCAGGCTCTGCTGGTACCCAGGGCTAAGAGGACCAGGTATCCCGGCTCAAGGGTAAGGCTGGTCAGAAATGTCAGCCAAGGATGCTCTTCCCTTTCAGGGTTCCAGAATTTGGGAGAAGCAGAACTGCCCCATGAACCCCAAGCGGCCTTTCCTCCTCCTGGCCACCGCTTGGACAAATCCCTGAACCTGGAGGGGGTCCTCCCCCTGGTCCTGGTGGAATGTCTGTCTTAAAGCTTAAAGCTGGGCTGGGGGTCGCGCCATGAATGGTCTCTGGCTTGTGAGGGCACTAGAGCCCGCCTCACGTGCAGAAGCAGCTGCCCCCTTGGAAAGACCCTAGGAAGTGCCCATTCTCCAGAGGAGGAGCCCAGGAATAGCTTCTGTCCTGGCCTCTGGCCCTCCGTCTGTGTTCCCTTCTGTGGGAAGGCTCCGAGGCTGGGCGGCCACGGGCTCCGGTTTGGGCCTCAGTTGGTTCTTTTCATTTCTAGGTCAGGGAGGAGAGGCCCAGAGGCAGAAGCACCAGCTGGGGGGACTCTGGAGTCAGGATTCCAGCCCAGCCATCTGCCCTGAAGGGAAGAAGCACCTTAGGAAGCAGCCAGGGCTCTGGCCTGGAACTTGGGGGGACTAATGCTAGGCAGGCACAGAGATGACATAGCAAGGCCCGGGATTGTGCTTCAGGGAAGGGGTTTCGGGGTGGCGAGAGGAATGTTGGTGTCTGTCTCCCCCAAACCTCTGAAGTAACTGGCCGCACCCCCTGCCTGGAATTCTCCTCCTTGGCCCTGTCTCCTGGCTTCTTCCTAAAAAAAGCCTCCCCAGCCCCCTCAGCCGTAGGGCCTTCCCTCCAGGATCATTTCCAGTTTATCCTGTGAATATCCTGTGAGGCCTTGTGGTCTCCCCATTACCTTAGAGGGTCCCTGAGCACAGAGGCCCTCTTTAGCACAGCTCTCCATCCTCTCCTGTGCTGGGGAAGGGAGAGGATGGCTGCGGTTATGGAATGGGCAGAAAGAAGAATCCCCTCAGCTGCTGCCACTCTCGCCTTCCACAAACAACAGATATCTGGATCTAGAGTCCTTCCCCGTGGGCCAGGACTATAAATTTGGGTTATTTAAGTTATAACCACATAATAATTGGTACCTATTTTTATATGCTTATTTCCAGTGTACACCAGCCATTCATAAACCTCATCACTGATGCAAATGACATCATGTTTAATACAAAGCTCAGCGATGGACTGAAGTTCTTTTCTGGAATACACCTGAAATACAAAAAGATAAAGAATGTGTTAATCAATATATGTAGAAACCATGAATTGTAGAAACTGGGGCAAAAGAGAAAGACTTACCTTGCCGATGGGATTATGCGGAGTATTTATTATAATAGCTTTGGTTTTTGAACTAAATTTACTTCCCAGCTCATCAATATCTAACGTCCATGAGGCACTGGAACTTTCATTTCCCTTAATAGGTTTCTAGGATATAAAGAATGAGGAGGAATGAAGATGGCAAGTTAAATCTTACATGGAAAATTATGGCAAAGAAATTCTTAAAGATGAACAAGGAGAACAGAAAATATTGGGCTTGGCCCAGTTTGAGAGACCTTGAGGGCTCTGTATATTGTATTGACATCTGATCAGAGAGGATAATGGTTGATCACCATGCAGGTCCACTTCAGAATACGGGCCCTGCAGGGAATCCCCCTGACTAGGCCAATAGGCATCTTTTAGTTCCAGTTCTGAGATGAGGTACTGACTTGCGCCTTGCCTTAAGCCTGAGTTAGCTGGTTGGGCATTTGGAAAATCATATTATGAGAAGAGCCATCATACCCTCGCTGTTTGACAGAGTAGCAGTCTGGAGAAATAGAGGCTACAGAGCAGCCTTTATAAAAGATGAAGCACCCACTGAACCCCCTCTGTGTGACTTCTCCCTCTAACTTCTCTTACTAATGGAATTGTTATGATTATTGTTCTCTCCCCAATACAGGAGAAATAATATAAGAGCAAATACTTATAGGGTTAACATACACATATCCCACTTTAATCTCCCCAGATTATTACCCCAAAAGATTCCATTTACAGAACTAAAACCTAAAGATCATTACCCACTACCCCTCCCTTCTCTCTCAAGCAGAGGCACATTCAAAGGCCCCACAACCACCACTGGCCAAACACACAAGTACCACAATAAACCAGTCCTCTGAAGCACAAGCTACTGACAACTTCATTGTTTCGTTTTGTTTGCGATAACCAGGCAACATTGCCAGGTGCATTAATTAAACACAAGAAAAATATAACTTGAAAATTGAGGAAAACTCCAATTCTAGTCTGCTTTAAGTTACCCTCTAACCCTGCACCTAGCTACGAAATGTTTTGTTACCCATCTCCCAAGTAATTATGATTGATTGTGAAAGCTGATCAAAAGCAATAATGATTCTCTTAGATGGTCATCCCACAGGTCAGGGGGAACTAACCTCTGGATCACCCTATTCATGCCATTTATCTCCATCACAAATTTCTCTGTTGTAGCAACATGGTAAATGACCACAGAATGTTGATTAAGTGATTTGTTAATGTGTGACATATCCAATTATCTGTAGATCATGTATGTTGAAAAATGATTGTGTGCCAGAAAAGCATATACTCACTGAACCTATATAATAAACACAAATTTCATGCATGGCAGAACACTGCATGATGCTTAAGCACAGGTCTGAGCACTCAGTGTCTCTCATCTCTTATTTGACTGATTGCTCCACCTAGACAGAAAGACCCTCCTCTTTGAGAGACCGCTGGCTCAGTTCTCAAAGATAATATAGGTTCTTAAAGGGTCACGAGGTTGTGGGGAGAAAAGAGCTTGACAGGTTGCCCAGCATTGCTTGAATATGAGCTGCTCTGGCTGTTTTCCAGTGACAGTTGTTGACAACGAATAAGACTAGGTAATAATTTGGTAGGAGATGCTAATAGACTCAGAAATGCCATTTTTAACAGTTTCATTGCCTAGCAGAAGCCCAGGCTTTGAAGCGGTGTTGTGGGCCTCACTGTGGTCCCCATGCTCATTGCCGTGTCCCCGCCACATACTCACATAGTGTAAGGGGATAAAGACAGGGGTCGCTCCTGCCATTTTCACCATGGGCTCATAGCAGTCATAGAAAGGCTCGATGATAATCACCTGAAATGGCACAGAACAAGCATTATGGTAGCACCCTGGGGCAGCCCCGTCCTGACCTGCCTGTGTCTCCTAAATCCATGCCCCTCTCCCAAGGCCATCCCTCACAGAGTGAGCCATTCCCTCCGCATCTTTCCTCCTCATTCCCTTTTCCTTCAAGGCTCAGGCTGGCTGCTAACTCCTCCGTGAAGCTTTCTTTGATTCCAGTTTTCTCCTTTCCCGTCTTCAAATGATCTTTTCCATCAACCCCTAAGTTGTTGGCCCCTGGTGAGGACAGGGACTACTTTTCTTTTATGCTTGCACGGGTCTGTTGGAACAGGTATTTATCAATCACCAAGTACCAGCTGTGCCCCAGCCCCTGCACTAGAGAACAGAGACAAAGAGGAAACATCCCCTGCACTCATGGAGCTAAATTCTGAAAGGGGAGAAGCCCCTCTAGGGTAATAAGGTTAGCACCCCCAGAGTTCTGTAAAATTGAAAATCTGTTACCCTAAAAAAAACTACATTTCCCAGGAGCCCCTGACTTCCTGTCAACAGGAAATAAATACCCAGTGGGCAGTCTTGCCTATCTCTCTGCAGTATCGGTGGTGAGTGGGGATTTTGAAAATGGCTAACTAGCCTTGGGCATGTGGTCTTTATTTTGTATCCTTTTTATTCCTTTATTTTCTAATGATCATTTAGTAAACCTCTAAAATATAATTTTCACTATATTAGGATATAATTTAAATTTTTACAGTTCTGAAGGAAGTTGGGGATTCAAGGAGGCCGCAGCTGGGAGAGGGGAGCACATTCCTGGCTGCTGAGGCTTGGAGGCAAGCCATGGAATGGGGCCTGTGGGGGAAAGCAATGAGGCCAGGCTGGCCATAATGCTGCAGAGCAGGCCAGATACACAAGATGATGTGGATTTGTGGTTTTTGGAGTCCGTGCACAGTCCGTCTGTTTCTGTTTGCACCTGACATCACTGATGCGAGTACAGGGAGTCAGGGGTACAGTAAGGATGAGGACCACTGATGTCTGCACCGACACACACAGATGATGGAGCTGAAGCTCCTGATGCAGGGGTGAGTGATGGACTCATGCCCGGAGTGTGGACCTGAAAGGGTGACAGGATAGAGAAAGAGGGGCCAGAGAGAAGCCCCACAGGGTACCTTGGGGATCAGGCTTGCCCTGGAACTCTGGGCTCCCACACACCCAATCCCATCCTTCCTCCTTCCACTGAGACCAGTGAGATCCTGGGTCAGCAGGGCCTGTTCCATCGTCACCTCATTCATGCTTGTGCTTTATGGCTTCTCAGACTTTTTGGTTTTGCCCAAATGTCCATGGTAGATGGTGGGCCACAGCATTGTTCTTAAGTTCTTAAGTCTTTCAAAGCTGTTTTTCTTTACAATGTTGTTGCGCTTGTTTAAACTGTTCTCTTGGTTCTGCTCTCTTCACTCTTCATTTCATCAAGACTTCACAAGTCTTCCCAGGTTGCTTTAAACCTGTCCCTTTCATTATTTTTTATGCCACATCAAAACTCTAGTGCATTCATAGACCACAATCCCTTAAGTGATGGGGCATCTTAGTTTCCAGTTCTTTGACAATACAAAAGGAGCTTCTATAATATCAAACTGATTGTAAACTCCCTGGAGGCAGTGACTTATTTGTGTTACCAATCATTCAAGTCAATCAGTCAACAAAGACCAAGTTTTGTACCTATTTTGTACAATTCCTGTGGTTTAATGCAGTAGAATATAAAAAGGAGATTTTTATGAATTTTCTCTCCATTTAAATTTTAAAACATACTAAAGCAGGAAAGAAAGCAGTTTAATAACTTTTAATATTTTTTAAATTAAACTTAAGTTTAATAATAGTTTGATAATTATGCTTCATCAACAGATTTAAATATGACAAAAACACTTTAGCAAACTTACTTCATCGTCTTTGTCAATGAATCCTTGTATAGCATTAAAAAGAGATCCATATCCTCCCACTGTGACTATTATTTCTTTCAGTGGATCAATATGCCTTTCATAAATCTTTCCATATAGAGAAGACAAAACTTCCACCAGTGCTGGATGTCCCTGTCCAGATCAAAGAAGAGAAAACTTCCATTTTTATTTTATGTCCTATTTGTGTTCACAAAACTCTAAAAGTAGAACATTTTGTTCCTTTCAGTTTAAATGCTTGAACTTCTGGCAAGATGGCTTAAAAAAAAAACCCACTGTAAAATCATTAAAAACATCTATAATTAAAACAACACTCCATCTCTATGTACCTCTACCCAGTTCCTAAGGAGGTAGCTATTTTATTATTAGGAGATAGATATTTTATCATTAAAACTGCAAAAGTTTGGAAAATGTGAAAACACATGCCAAAGAATTTTGTAAAATTCTCACGTGTGTGAGTATTATTCTATTAGTGATAAAATTGTGCTGAGTGTGCCTGTAGCTTACATATACCAAGAGCCACAGTGCTCGAGAAACAGCATTTAAAAAGACCATAGAAAGGCAACCCTTACCGAGCTGCTATGACAATGGGATATTATTTTCACACCAATCTTTACCTTGAAAGGAAAAACATTTTCTACTTCTCTGATGACATCATTGCACCCATCAGTCTGATGACTAGTGAATAATAGTACATTGATCATTATCCCTTTTTTACAGATGAGGAAACCAGTTCTGAAACCAGTGCATTATCATCCTGCTAGTGCCTGCTCTGGAGGCCGCTAGGTGGCTCAGTGGATAGAGCTGGGCCTGGAGCAGGAAAATGAGTTCAAATTTAGCCTCAGACATGTACTAGCTGTGTGACCCAAGGTAAGTCATTTAACCTCTGCCTCAATCCATTGGAAGGGGAAATAGCAAATCGTCCTCAGTGTCTTTGCCAAGGAAGCCTCCTACACAATATGGCTGTGCTATGGCCAAAGGGGGTCACAAAAAGTCAGGCACAGCTTTACTGCCTGAACCACCATCCATGCCTGAGGTGGAACTTGAACTCGTGTCTCCTAACTCCACTGAGCACCTTCCATGGAAGCAGTAGGGTTAGAGCCTCTTTCTTAGTAGTAACTCAGGCAACGTGAGGACTATTCCCTGCCTCATTGTGAAGGACATGAGTGGGGCGCCTGAGCCCCCATGCTGTCTGTGACCCACCTCCACTCCATCCCCCCCAGCTGTCCGTCACTAGAGAAAGACGGGCCACAGAGACTGACTGACATCTTCTGATTAACGTCTGACTAACAAGCCATCACTCTGATAAATGAGAAAAATAATAAATAATTGAGGAACTCGCCAAGCTCCAGCTTGTCCAAATGGCCTGGTAAGTGCCTGGAGGCAGGGCCAGTGACCGCCCTGCGGGGACCCCACCCGGCGCATCTTGCTGTCCCATGGACGCTCTCTACAGGGGCCTGGTGCTCCTTGTTCCCAGCGTGCTCAAATGGCTTGTTATACTCACAAAGCTCCGAGTGTACTGATTCAGTCGGTCAATGGCGGCCACCTTTGATAACTCTTCCTTCACATAGAGAGGAAGGGGGATATCTGGCAGGCCTTGGCCAAGATTCACAACAGAGGGGTCTGCGCAGAGCTTAGTAAATTCCACCCTAAGATGGAAAATAAAGGAAATGCTTGTCAAAATCATTAAATCGAGTCCGTGTTTCACGTTGTGTGAATATGAATAACACGTTTTAATTAATGATCATAATTCAAAAGGCCAGGAGAGGAGAAAGAATAGACGGAAGAGAAAGTAAAAGAGCCCTCATCTGCTCACAAAGTATCTAGCTGGACCAAACTACAAGGCTTTCTTCTCACCCAGGCTTCCTAGAACTATCCCTAACACACTTCATTGGTGATAGCACATGCGAATACAAGCAAGGTCACAGGAGGACGTGCCACTGACTCAGAGTCTTACAAACTCCTAACTCTGGCTGCAAAATAGTGCGGCCAGACCTATACAAATGTGTTACACCTGGAAGAAATAACCCAAAACATATGCTGAAGATGGGTCAGCACTGCAGGTCAAGGAGTCTACCTTGGGTCCTTGATTATTATTTTTTAAACTCCTCCTTTCCATCTCAGAATCAATACTGTGTATTGGTTCCAAGGCAAAAGAGTAGTAAGGACTAGGCAACAAGGGTTGTGACTTGCCCAGGGTCACACAGCTGGGAAGTGTCTGAGGCCCTATTTGAACCTAGGACCCACCATCTCTAGGTCTGGCTCTCAATCCACTGAGTTACCCAGCTGCCCTTATATCCTTTAAATGATCAGGTAGATAATAATGAGCACAAATGTCTTTAGGTATGATGAAGTCAAAGATGCTGATCTCCTTAGTATAAAAAATAGAAACATTTTAAGTCTACTTTAGCTTAAAGACTTTTTCTTTTTCATTTAACTCATCAATGCTATGGAAGGTGACATGAGCTGAGCCAGACTTTTTAGCCAGTACTTTTTAGTTTTCTTAGTGCTCCTTTCTACTTTCCTTATAGATTTCATAAATTAAAAGCTGACTTTGGTTTCATCCAGAGAATGTGTGTGTGTGTGTGTGTGTGTGTGTGTGTGTGTGTGAAAAACTAACAAATTCCAAATAAGATAACAGGCTTGAAAAAGAAGGCAAACAAATGGTAACATTTTATGGATTGTTAGATACTCACCACAAATTACTATCAAGTCCTTCAATTCGTTTTGCATTTTTGAATGTCTTGGGCATTTTCTAAAAGATAGGAGCACACAATGGGTCTCATTTGTAATAAAAGAAAATCAAAACATTTCTCATCCCAATAGGTATATGCCAGATAACCATGAGATAATTCCTTAGGCACAAGTTCTGGTAAGGACAACAGAATTAATTTTTTAAGAAGGACCTAGAGCTCCTCCACACACTCTACGATCTCACATGCCCTTTTGATCTACTCCGGGGTCTTTGGAGGGGCTTTTTAGCACTTCCTCCTTAAAAGGGTTGTTTGCTTGGTCCCTGGAGTCATACTTAAATATACATATTGTAGCATTTCATTGAAAATATCTGTCTGTGGTTAATTTTTGAAAACTTTACAAAAACTAATGGACTCTTAAGTGTGCCATTTATTACATGCAGAGTGAAGCAGAAAATGGGCGCGCTTTTAAAGATCCTTTGTTTGAAACATCTGCAGAGTGAATTTGAATAGGATTTGTGTTTGCTTCCATGCTTGCCTTTTAGTGTACAGATACAGCTTCTAATCTAGATGAGCCATCTGAATAGGGAAGCAGGGCCTTACACAGAAAAGGCTGCTGGGTGCCCAAGGCTTTGGGCTTGAAATGAAGGCTGCTTGAGTTTGTATGGCTTTGTGGCCTTGAGCAACTCACAGCCTCTCTAGGCCTTGGTTCCTTATCTATAAAATGGGGAATAAAAATGTCACTCACCTTACAGGGTATGAGTGTCAACTGAGATAGCATATGTAAATTGCTTTACAAACCTTAAACCAGGGACAGCTAGGTGGCTCAGTGGATTGAGTCAGGCCCAGAGACAAGAGATGCTGGGTTCAAATCTGGCCTCAGATACTTTCTAGCTGTGTGACCCTGGGCAAGTCACTTAACTCCAATTGCCTAGCCCTTACCACTCTTCTGCCTTAGAACCTATACAGAGTATTGATTCCAAGATGGAAGGTGAGGGTTTAAAAAAACAAACAAACCTTAAACCATTGAAGGGAGGTAAACTAAGTCATTGACCAGAAAAATCTGTCTTTCCCTGGGAAAGTAGAATTCAGAAATGAGTTTTCCTGTGAAGGTCAGTCAGCTCAGAATAGTTAGAATCCATGAGAAAATAACTTCCTTAGTGCCAGCCACTGGGATAAGATACAAGGAATGCTTTGTACCCCATGACACTGACCAATTTAGCTTCTAGAAGATAAGGCTGCTCACTCCATCAAGGTTATGTCTCATAATGAACATTGTTTGCTTTGTATCTTGTATCCTATAAAAAACTGCATTGTAACTTCAGTCTGGTACAACTTTCACTAGGAAGGTTGCCCTGGCCAGTTAGGTGTGTATTATTAATAAATAATATTGGCTCCATTAATTGAACTTCTGGGTGTCTGGATTCACTTTATGAAGTGCCCCACTTCACCATCATATAAATTATAATAACATAAGGAAATTTTCTAGATCACTAAAGATTGTTGCTTCTCAGCACTGAACTTTTTATTTAGTTATTGCAGATAAATTTTTTTCTACAATAGGACAGACTTCCTAATCTTAGTAAACAGAGTATTCCCAATGTAATTTAACCCTTTCTTCATGATTTATTATCCCTGTTACAAACATTAAGTGTTATGCTGTAGGAGAGATCTTTTCTGAAACATTCAGTGTGAGCATTTAAACCTCAGAAACTGGAAATCAAGGTTTGTTTATTATTTCATTGATTCTTAAGAAAAGTGTTAACAATGCAGATTAAAATTTAAAAGTGTGAATATATACATTTTTTTCCTGAGTGCAGTCGTTGGTACCAGTGTGCTCTTGTGTAGAAGGTCTTCTTAGCACTTAGTTACTAACAAAGGTGCATGATAAATACGTCAACGGTTTGCCCTATTTGGACTGTTTTCTCCTTCACAATTTTTTGCCTCCAACTCAACAAACATTTATGAACCATCTGGTTCTGCTATATTCTGTAACCTTATAGATAAGTCACCAATTTCTTCATCTGTCGATGGTTTTGATTAAGTGATCTCTAAGTTTTCTTCTGGCTCTAAATTATTATTGGTGCTGTTTCAGTTGTGTCTCACTCTTCATGACCCCATTTGGGGTTTTCTTGTCAAAGATATTGGAGTAGTTTGCCATTTACGTCTCCAGCTTGTTTCACTAGAGAGAAAACTGAGGCAAACCAGGGTGAAATGGCTTGCCCTGGGTCATGCAGCTAGTAAGGGTATGAGGTCACATTTGAATTCAAGTCTGACTCTAGGAATGGTACTATTTCCATTGAAACACCTAACTGTCTATCTAGCTCTAAATATATGATTCTAAATAATGTAGGTAAGATGAAGTTTCAGAATACTTTGCAAATGGTGCCTGGGGACTAGTTCCTAACCTCCTCATTTGATTTGGAGTTATAAAACCTAAATTCAAATCCTGGCTGTGAAGATGGGATTAACTCTCTCCTGTTTGCTTTTAAATCTAATCAACTAAAAGCAAAGATAACCTTACTTAACTCCTAAGTGGGGGTGGGGGGGGGTCTACAACCTACTTGCTAAAGTGGGTGACTACTCAGAAAAGACTGAATGCCCCCTGGGCAGTCCTAAACAAATTTAAAGACTACAATTGTTCCCCCTAAAGTGGAAGAAGGGACAGGAAATGAGGCAAAGAAGGGTCTTTAAAAGTGGCTACAACTTGCTGTGAGGGAGTGCTTTGAGCTCTCTTGAGGCTCTGGAGGCTGGACCTTCTTCAGCATGGACCTGGGACTCTAGCATTTGGTAAGATTGCTCTGGGATCTTCTCTCCTTGGACTTTGGATTGGTGAGTGGAAAAATCTGACCCTCCTTTCCTGACTTCCAGAGAGATTAACACTAGATAGGCCTCTCTCTCAGAGGAGACCACATGGATAAAAGCCTTACTTAATTTACCTCTGGGCCCTCTGGCCAAAGTAGAACCAGGTGCTGGACCAAATATTTAGCTTGTAGGGTTAACTGCTTTCTCTACCTTCTTTCACATTCCTCTACTTTCACTCTTTCCCTCTATTTTGTAAGTAAAACTGATAAAAAGTCATTTTGACTTGAGATATATTCATTTCAGTGACCACATTCTCTTATATCTAGTCCAACCTTAATTTTAATCCTTACATGGTCCTCTGGTATAATCACTGACTTTTAAGAGGGGACAACGGGGGAAACTTTAAGCTCTCTGGAAAATTCATGCATGTAGAAAAACTCCATTCAGTGACAATGCTGAATAAATTAGATATTATTATAGCATTGTGATTGTGATTATTCATTTCATTTAAGAATATAAGTCCTTTATCACAGAATAAACTTTGGAGAAAACACAAAGAAAAATCCAAGCAATTAAAATATTAAAGAGTTAAAAAGTTGAAAAATGTATCTTAAATCAATCTTGAATTAAGTAATTAAGTAATATGGGCTGAATTCCAAAAATCGGAGTCCTCCATCTCTATCTCCATAACTGCTTGAGACAAGGGATTCAAAATGGTGATCAAAATGGGATGAAGAACATAGGTTGGGAAACCAGTATTCCAATGCAAAAAATTTACTAAATTAGTGCCTACTATGTGCAAAGCCTTGTGAAGACTTTATGAAATCATCAGAAATTGCTCTCCTAAGACTATAGTTCCTTCAGAATTTCATTTGTATTTAAATCTCCACCTGCTGCTGGAATTCAGTTTGGTAGGGGAGAAAAAGTTCTTGGGACGTCCTGCTCACATTCTCTGAGTTGCCTACCCTGGGACAAAGTTCCCGTGAGCCAGCCCCTTGTTATGGCTTTGCACACTAGTATCTTGAACCTAAGGAGGTTAAAATTCAAATGAATATTCATGCCATCTTCCTCCTTGCTATTTTTGCTAACTCTGCTAACTCTGCTATTTTTATTTTACCACCAATCCTTTCTTCCCCTCCCCACCTGTCATTTAGCCTGGTTATTTCTCCTTTCAGACTGTCTCTCAAATCTATCCCTTCTCCATTCCCACTACTTCCACCCTGGCCTAGGTCCTGTTCACCTCCTGCATGTACTTTACTAAATCCTTACCTTCTGTCTTAGAATCAACACTGTGTATTGATTCCAATGCAGAACTAGGCAATGGGGCTAGGCAATAGGGGTTAAGTGACTTGCCCAGGGCTACACAGCTAGGAAATGTTTAAGCCAGAGTTGAACCCAGGACCTCCTGACTCTAGGCCTGGCTCACTGAGCCACCCAGCTATCCCCTAATTACAGGACTTCCTTTAAAAGCCTCCCTGCCTCCAGGCTCTCTCCCCTCTCATCCATCCAGATCATCACTGCCAGATTAATCTTCCTAAACAGGTTTGATCAGGCCATGTCTTTTGTTAAAACAAAAAACAAACCCTCCATAGTTTGGCACAAAGTGGACAATTGATCTTTGAGGCAGCAAAATCTGGATTCAGGTCATGCCTTGGACACATAGTGTGTGTGAGAGAGACTGGGACAATTCTCTTAACCCCTCAGTGTCCCAGGAAGCTCTCTTGGACCAGAACAGCTGTGATCTGCCCTGGTGGAAGGAGTTTCTGAGTTGGGAGTTTTCTACTCCTGCGGGATGCCAGGTCTAGTTTGGAAAAGAGCTTGTCATTCTTTGGAGACTGGCCTCTTCTGCCAGGTATTTAAGGTCTTCCAGGATCTGGCTCCAGCTGCTGACTTCAGCCCCATTCACATGGTGATAAGCCAGGGTGCAGCTCACTGTTCAGTCCCTCAGACCTCCTACCCCCGGACCCTTTGGTGTTGCTGTGTGTGACCCAGAGCCAGTGGGCCTGGGCTCACATAGCAAAGGTACTACCAGGTGCCCCCAGCTGGTGCTGGGCAGCTCACTTCTCTCTGGGTCTCATATTCTTCATCTGTAAGGCGAAGGGGCTTTTCCAGAAGACCTCTGCGATCTCTTCTAGCTCTCCCACCTGGCCTCAGGTTGTTCCCTTCACCTGGAAGGTTTTCTTCACCTTCTCAGCTTATCAAAGTTCTACCTATTTTCAGGTCCCAGCCCCAGGCTACCCCCTTCATGACAGAAGTGACCATGCTTGACTCTGAACTTAGAGAGTGTCTCTTATGACATTTCTGTAGGTTCAGAGTCAGAAAGGAGCTCAGCGACCATCCACACAAGCCCCTCATCTTAGCGACAAAAACTAAAGCCTAAAGAGATCAAGTGACTTCCCCAGGGTCACCAGGCTGTGGTCATCAGAGGCAGGATTTGACCTCAGGTCCTAAACTACTGCTCTTTCTACTAAATGCTCCCTGCACGTGAGGCATTAATTTTCCTGTCCCTCATATTACCTACTTGAGTGCTTTGTATATATGGACCATTCACTCAGTTATTCATTGAAGGGATAAGCTGTAAATGTAATATTAGTCATCAAAAAGTCAATTCAATTGACAAAGAAAAGTTGGCCAAAATTGATTCTTCAATAGAGTGGTTGTTCCTCCGCTTGTACTACAAAACAAAATTCTGTTACAGTTTTCCTACAATAAAGTCCTGTGCTGATGTACTGTCTTACTATTTGATATATTTTTCAAATATCCCAACAGAATCTCCACAGGCATCATCTGCAAATGGGGGCAACTTTTCTTATTAAACTGGAACACACACAAAATATGTAATCTACAAGTGACCGGCCATACATACAGCAGAAGCAGAAAAACTGGGGGGTCCCGAAGCACAAATGATCTTCAGTAGTTCTGCTGTATTGATGAGGGAGTGGAGATGCCGCCTAATTAAAAACATACCTGCAAGATAATTCAGAAAGAAAAAAGAGAAAAATTACTGTCACTAGTTTGAGAAAGGACAGACTATAAAATCGTACATTTTTTATATAATAGGTTTACTTTTTTGGGAAACTGAGTCTCTATGTCCTCCATGACATGATCTCTATGCTGGAATCATCCTGGTAAATTTCTTTCCTATTATCACCACAAGCATAGATGTGAATATATTTAATCCACAGCTCAGGAAGACAATATTAAACAGAAAAGATCAGTTTTTACTTATTTGACAAAATTAAATTATTACAAATAAAATTTTTTCCTTCTAATGTGGGTAAAATCTAGGTTATTAATCTAGGGACTACTCAAAGCATAAAGGCATTTAAGCATCAGTCTTCGCTTCAAATGCAACCATATTGTAGTAAATTAAAGATATTACAAATCAATGGATAGCCAGAAATTTATATGGAAAGAATTGGTAGTCTCCCCTCCATAAGACCACAGAGAGCAGCAGGTGGGCTCAAAGGAGAAGTTTCTTTCACACTATGAAAGCATTTTGCTTTCTGATGGTGAGGAGCCCATGATTAGGCAGGGTTAGAACTAGGAACAAAAACAACAGGTACTTTGCCTCCTGGAAAAAGAAAGCTTGAATTCCTGGCTACTTGCTCACAAAAGGCTTTCCATCAAGTGTAAATCTGGTAATATTATACTCTTAAACAAGTAGACTGATGCATCTGAGATTTATATTCCTTAGATTTCTGGGGTTGGAACAATCATAGCACAAAAAAGTGGGCACTCCAAAATAAACCCATAACGCTGTTGCTGTTTATCTGTTGTTGATGCATCTGCTTCTTCATGACCTCGCTTGGGATTTTCTTGGTAAAGATTCTGACCTGGTGGGCTATTTCCTTTTCCAGCTCATTTTCAGATGAGGAAATTGAGGCAAAGAGTGTTAAATGACTTGCCTAGGATCACACAGCTAGGAGCCATTTGGGGCCAGAAAACTCAGGTCTTCCTGACTCCCAGCCTGCACTCTGTACACTTCCCCATCTAACACCATGTGCTGCTATTACAGGATGTCAACATTGAAGTTTTGGTGAAGATTCCCATTCGTGTCTCAGTTGCATTTACTATCCAATGCATCCATTCTGCCTTTTGAGATAATGAAAAATGCTTTCCATCTAAGGCCACCCCAGTTCAGGCCTCTTCCCCCTGGACTAGGCAGCAGTCTTCTGGTAGTTTTACCTGCCTCAAGTCTCTCCCCATCAGAGGCCATCCTGCCACACTGCTGCCAAAGTGACTTTCCTTAAGGGCAATCCTAATCTTGTCATTCTTTTCCTCAATGAACTTCAGGGGCTCCCCACTGCCTCTAGGATAAATTATCCAATTCTGCATGTTTTCAGAAGCTCTTTCCATCCTCCTCTGAATGATCTTCATTATCTGTAGCTCTGCTTCCCGACTCTTTGGTCCTCACACTGGCTTTCTCTTTATTCCACAATGGTTCACTCCATCTGCCATCTCTGTGCCTTTGCACAGACTGTCTCCCATTCCTCGATGCACTCTCTCAGGCCCTTTTAACTCCTGGAATCCCAGCTCCCTTCAGGGCTCAGCTCAGGTGCTGCCACCCCCTCTCCCCCAGTGCCTGTCCTGATCTCTTCCCAGTGATGTCTTGTTAATATTCTAGATGTATTTCTCTGTGGATATGCTGAATCCCTTGAGGGCTAGAACTTCCTATTTTCTTTTTTGTATTTGTCTTTTCTGCACCTAAGAGCACTATGGACAGGCCTACCAGCATGGGGGCTTGTATAGTTTTGTCTCAAATACCTTCTCTCACAATTGTAGAAGTATCTGAATACTTCCCTTTGACTTCTGCCCTTCAATGGGCAATGTCTTAGAGTTAGAGATTCTGCTGGGTGAAGGACAAATATTCCTCAAGTTCCCTCTTACCTCTTGGATGATTCCTCCTTTCTCTATTCTTCCCTCTCCGGTGACAGGCCCTATAGAATGGTGCTAAACTGGGACTCAAAATAGGCCCCAAATGTGATAAAACCCCATCTGTGTTCTCTTGGAAGTTGAGACTCCAGTCTGCAATCTCCTTGCAATGCCAATAGATCTCTTTGGTTCAGCCTTCTCTATTTGAACCTCAGTCACTGGGCTCCCAGGGAGAGGCTGAGTCTTTCTTCTTGAGTGAGAGAATTTTCTGACAATCTGGTGTCACACATGGGATAAATAAGAATCATTCTGAGCCCCTGGGACAGGTGTGGGGCAAACAGAAAGTAAAATTTCTTTGTTTGTCTCCTCAGCGGGCCCGTATTCTCCTCTTTGGGCAGGAGTCATTTTCCTAAAATTTCTTTTGTCTGAAGGAAACCAGAGTGAAAAACCTGTAGAAGTGAGGAAATGGGTAGTGATTCAGGGGTTTCTGGACAGCCTGCTTTACAGGGAAGTCTCTTCTATCCTGCGGACTTGTCTGGTGATAAAGCATTGACTAAGGATGGGACCTACTTATCTTGGGATCCACACTTCATTCCCAAGATTTCTTTTAAGGAATTTTGTAGTTGTTTCGTCCTTCAGTCGTGTCCGAAGCTTCATGACTCCTCCAGACTATACTGTGGGGTTTTCTTGGCAAAGATGCTGGAGTGGTTTGCCATTTCCTTCTCCAGGGGATTAAGGCAAACCGAAGTTAAGTGACTTGCCCAAGGTCACACAGATGGGTATGTGTGAGAGGCTGTTTTGAACTCAGGCTTTCTCATTCCCTGCTCAGTAGTCTAACACTGAACCAGCCTCTTTTAAGAAAGGGAGCCTGGTGGGGGCGGGGGGGGGGGGGCAGCTGGGTAGCTCAGTGGATTGAGAGCTAGCCCTAGAGACAGGACCTAGGTTCAAATGTGGCCTCAGACACTTCCCAGCAGTGTGACCCTGAGGAAGTCACTTGACCCCCATTGCCTCGCCCTTACCACTCTTCTGCCTTGGAGCCAGCACACAGTATTGACTCCAAGACTGAAGGTAGGGGTTTAAAAAAAAAAAAGAAAGGGAGCCTGTGATGGCTGGAGGTGAGAACCTCATTCCTCAGTGGAGGGGCACATTTGGCTGAGCTGAACAGCAGGACTAGGATTAAGACTTTATTCTGAACTCCATGTGCTTTGAACCCTAGGAAAATCCTTCCCTAGTGAGATGAACAGAAACAATCATTTGGCCACAGGAGTGTACCTGAGTAGAGAACCTTGATTCTTTTTTTCTCTTTTTTAACCCCTGACCTTCTGTCTCGGAATCAACACTAAGTGTTGGTACCAAGGCAGAAGAGCAGTGTAGAGAGGCAGGGGGTTAAGTTACTTGCCCATGGTTGGGAAGTGTCCGAGGCCAATTTTGAACCCAGGACTTCCTGTCTCCGGGCCTGGCTCTCATGTGCTGGGCCAGCTCATGCCTTGCTTTTCTTTCTTGAGTCAGAGGCAGTGGGAGTCCTCAGCAGCCACCTTGCTGAAGGAGGGCCTCGGCCCTACAGGGACAACACAAATGGCTCTCCTCCATGTTGAGACACTTCCAGGAACTCTCCTGCAGTGCCTGGTTTGTTCTGTGTAAAGCACCTGCTGAGCCACGAGGAACAAAGCGGAAGAGAGAGGACCGGCCCTGCCCTGACCTCTTCTTTGACCTCCCCACATAGAAGGCTTCATGTGAGGAAGTAGGAATCCTGACAAAGGCTTGTTGGTCCTAATTAGGGAGAAACAGAGTTGGGCTGAGGCCATGGGCAGCCTCAGAGGTGGAGGACAGAGCCCAGGTCTGAAGATGCTGTGAGACATGATCTGGAAGCAGAGCCTGAAAAGGGAACATGGTCAGGAATAAAGAAAAGAAAGTAGGGGCAGCTGGGTGGCTCAGTGGATTGAGAACCAGGCCTAGAGATGGGAGGTCCTAGGTTCAAATCTGGCCTCGGACACTTCCCAGCTGTGTGACCCTGGGCAAGTCACTTCACCCCCATGGTCTAGCCCTTACCACTCTTCTGCCTTGGAGTCAATATACAATATTGACTCCAAGAGGGAAGGTAAAGGTTTAAAAAACAAACAACTGAGCAGTTCTATGTAGTGTCTCTTCTGAAAAGGTTGCCAGACTGTTTGTTCCTTTTTCTAAATCCCCTACTTCTTCCCCTTCACTCCCTGGCACAGGTTCAAATTCCCCTTTGTGGCTTCAGATTCTTTTTTTCCCCTTGGTTTCTCCTTTAAACTCTTTGCACAGACTATGCTAGGGTAGCCAGGGGAAAGAGCATTGCCCTGAACTCAGAGGACCGGGATTGGTTCCTTCCTCAGAAACATGAGCTGTGTGACCTTGGACAAAGCATACAACCTCTCTGCCAGCCTTGGTGCTACCTCTCAGGGCCATGTGAAAATAGTATTTGTAAGTCCTTTGCAAACCTTTGAAGTGTCACATTACTAATGTTATTGTTGTTAGTCATGGCCAATAAATCAGAGGACAGGGGAATTTTTGCTAGGTGCTATTACTATTTTACCATTATTTTAGATGGAGTATTTTTCTTATTGTTGTACATATACAGGCTCTCCAACAGAAAATCAAGAGTCAATATATAGTACAGGCTAAGTATTCTGTTATTTAACATATTTTAAAATAGTTTTGACAAAAGAAAGACTTAAAATAATATTTAAAAATAATAACAGCTAGCATTTATAGATAACTTTAAAGTTTCCAAAAGGCTTCACAGATTCTCATATGATTCTCACAGTTTGAGAGGTAGGTGCTATGGCTATCCCCATTTTACAGATGAGAAACCAAGGTAGACAGTAGTTAAGTGTCTTACCCAGGGTCACATAGCTGGCAAGTATCTGAGGTTATGTTTGGGATCTTCCTGACTTTGGGTCCTAAACTCCATCCTTGTTTTTTTGTTGTTCATTTGGTCATTTTTCAATCACTTATGACTCTTTGTGATCCCATTTGAGGTTCTATTGGCAAAGATCCTGGAGTGGCTTGTCATTTTCTTCTCCAACTCGCCTACAGCTGAAGAAACAGAGGCAAACAGGTTGAAATAAGTTGCCCAGGGTCACATATCTACTAACTGAGGCCAGATGAGGAAGGAAGATGAGTTCCTGACTTCATGCCAACACTCTCTCTTCACTGTGTCACTTGGGTGCCTGTTATCTAATGCTTCCATTTCAAAGAACAACAAATGCCATGCTTCTTCCTTCCTTCTTTCCTTCCTTTCCAGAGATGGCCACAAATGCAGTTGCTTACTAGCACAAATTATGCAGTTGAATTTCCTACTCTTGGGGAAATCACAGGGGGTCAGCCCATCTTGAGTGCAATGGATAAACCTCACCCTGGGAAAACTACCTTTGGGTTCCTAGAATCACTCCTGCCAGGCAAATACTAGTTATACTTTCACCAGAGGTAGGGTTATCATAATAAAGGAAGAAAATGAAGTGGCGAAAAACTGTCAGATATGACTGATCAGCACTTTAGGAGGGAAAAAAGTAGAAACTCCCAGATAACATGACATTGTTAAATGTTTCCTGTGGGTTACACTCTCTAAGAACTGGTGCCTCACATTAGGGCACATAATAAAAATGATTTATATTAACTGGATAGCTTTCACTTCATAGAGATTTAAATGATGCAAAAGAGCTGCCAGGATGACTTTAGGCAGGGAACAGTGAAAGACTGTGCCAGGGAGGTCAAGGGGCAGCTAAAGACAATAGTAGTCACAGTAGAAGTTTATCCGCAAACCACTGAGCAGAGGACGAGGGAAGATGACCAACAGCATAACTTCATAAAACAAACAAACAAACAAAAAGCAGTGGAGCTAAAAAAAAAAGGCTGGCAAAAAACTGGCGTGGGGCCCCAAGAAGCCACAGAAAATGCAATGGTTCAGATGTGCTAGTGTTTACGTAACGACATATTTTCATTCACATCAGTAATAGTAATAATAATGTTGAGAGTGAGCATTCACACAGCGCCTAGTATTTTGCAGGCACTTGCACTAAGGGCTTTACAAATGTTGCCTTGTTTGGTCTTCACAATAACGATAGGAGGTAGATGATGTTATTATAATCATTTTACACTTGGGGAAACAGAGGCAGAGAATGACTAGCTCAGAAGCTGGATTTGTACTTGGGTCTTCCCCATTCCAGGTTCAGCTCTGTCCATCTAGCTATCAATGACAGTGGAACCATCAGTGCTTCCTAAGGATGTGGAAAGATCATCCAAATCAAGACCAAGTACACAGAAAATGTGTCCACAGTAAAGGTGACATCATTTTAAAGTTACTCTGGAAAGAAGAACATTCTAGAACAGTGGAAGAGATGGTATCATGGTGAAAGGAGACGAGTCAGAAGCATCTGCAACAGGCCAGCAGCCTACATTAGCCCCAGTCTAGAATCTTCAGGAGTTTGCCCACCCGCAGCTCAGGGGCATCCTATACCACAACACAGGGGAGCTTCTGCAGATATCTCAATGTCCCCTGAGGGCAGACCCTGGATTTGAAGTCAGAGGAGAGGGCCAAATCTGGCCCCTGCATGTGGAGGCTGCCATATACACAAGGTGTTTCCTATGTGTGTGCTGGGGTGGCCTGGCAGCAGCATCATTTATATCAAATTCATCAAGGACAATGACATAAAGCAAACTGAGAAGCATGTGGAAGAAGGATGAGGAGATGAGAAAGAGATCTCTGGGACAGGAACAATTCATGTGACCTTATCGGGCTTCAGATTCCTCAATGAAGGAGGAGGCCTGGATGTCCTCTGCAGCCCCTTCTTGTTCTTCTATAATCACATGACTGAATAAATACGGAAACCCAGGAGATTTGGTGGGATAAAAAACAGCCTTCCATGCTTTTCCCCAACAATGCTTCTCCCATCCCTATCTTAAGATTGAACACACAACTGGTTTGAAGCTGGATGTGAACTTGGGTTTTCCAGACTCCAAGCCCAGAGTTCTATCCCCTGTGCTATCTAGCTGCATAATGCATAGACACTCAAAAAGAGTACCATCAACCATATATACCAAGGTAAAATCAAATGGATAAAAGGTCTCTTTGTTCAGATTATGATGTGCGGTTGGGAAGATGGCCAAATAGAGCCAATGTTACACATATATGGGACAGATGCTTTGTTTGGAGGCCCAGAACCAAATAGAAAAAAGAGGATTGACTAGATAGCCTTCAGAAAACCACTGTGTAATTAGAATTTTGAACCCCAGAACTCCCTTTCCCATGTCCCTTCTCACCTTATGTGCTAATGTAGGGAGGATATAAGTTTTACGTAGCGCTGCCCCTCGCTTTCTTTTCCCCTGATGGCGGCTAGGAAAGTTGGGTGAGTGCCAGGCAGGAGAATTTTTCACACACGGTCATACTGAAGTTTTGTATTTTGTTCTTTTATTTCTTCTACTTCAAATGATTATTAATAAATCTTATGAAATATAATATTTGGAGTTATTTATAATTATATTTAAATATGTATAAATATAATATGTAAATATATTATATTTATTCCTATATCACCTGGTGCTTTAAGAGTCAAAATGATGCAAGGCTTATGTAAGAAATTGTGTAGAAGAAGAACTGACCCATTATGGCAACTCATTGGACATGGGAGATGAAAGAAAATGAAGGGTTAAGGCTGGGAATTTGGGTAATGGAAGATAATGATTATGAACCAGTGTGACCAAAAGGATGGTGGTGCCCTCCAACAGGACAGAATATTAGGAAGAATATAAGATTTGGCAGTTTCAAACATGTTAAATTTGAGATATCTTTGGATGCCTGATGGGGAATGTCCAAAAGGGAATTTTGTTGGTTGTATGGAAACTAGGAAAGAAATTAGGAATATATAGAACTAGGAGCCATCTGTGATAAGTCTACTCATGGAAACTGATGAGGCCACTGAGAGGCTATAGAGAGAGATGACCAATAGAGGGCTGGGGTCCAACTGGAGTTAGATCAGGCACTTATGATCCTGCAAAGGAGCTTGAGAAAGAAGCATCTATTAGGTAAAATGCATAAAGCCACAGGCAGTGGGGAATTAGACAAAGTGAGTGGATATAACAAAATATAAATATAATTAGAGAAATCAAACTAGGAAGTTTGGGAAGGGAAAATAGGTAGACAAAGTATCATAGATTTAGAGTTGGAATGGCCCTTAGAGGTCGGCTAACAAAAAGTTATTACAAATGAGCAAATTGGGATCTGGTCTCAGATACTTCCCAGCTGTATGACCTTGGGCAAGTCACTTAACCCCCACTGCCCAGTCCTTACCATTTTTCTATCTTGGAACCAATATACAGATTCTAAGATGGAAGGTAAGGATTTGAAAAAATTAAAAACAAAAAACAAATGAGCAAATTGGGCCCCAGGGAGGTGAAGTGACTTTCCTACAGTCATTGATAGAGTAGGGCCAGTCTGACTCCAAATCAGGCATTCTTCCTGCAGTTTCATCAGTTTGGCATAGCAAAACTAACATTCACTTAGTTTATTTTGTCCACTTATTTCAGTTCTGTTCAACTCTTTGTGACCCCCGTTTGGGGTTTACTCAACAGATATACTGGAGTGGTTTGCCATTTCCTTCTATAGCTCATTTTACAGATGAGGAAACTGAGGCAAAAAGGGATAAGTGACTTACCCCAGGTCACACAGCTAGTAAGTGTTTGAGGCTGGGATTGAACTCAGAAAGATGAGTCTTCTTGAATCCAGGCTCAGTCCTCTATCCACTGTGCCACCTAGCTGCCCAGGAATTGGATAAATACTAAGCCTCAAAGGTAAGGATTTACATCTGAATCATTTGCTGGTTTCTCTCACTCTTCAAATTTGCTTTCCTATATACCGTGTATTTACTTATTAACTGTGTACTCCTTATGCCCACAGGAGAATCGACACTAGGCTTCCTGATGGTAGAGAACATCTTTTTTGTATGCTCAGTGTCTAGAACCTTTTCCTGACCCCATATGGGGGTTTTCTTGGCAAAGAAGCTGAAGCGATTTCCCATTTCCTTCTGCAGAAGATTGAGGCAAATAGGATTAAGTGATTTACTCAGGGTCCTAACCTAGTAAGTGTCAGGCCACATTAGAATCTAAGTCTTCCTGACTCCAGGCCCATGGCTCTTAGACAGCTTGGCATCTTCTCAGCAATTTGTAATTTTTAAAGGGTTGTCCAGTGGGGTCAAACTCACAAAAGACCCCTCCAAATGGCACTACGAATTAACATGATCAATATTGTATTGTATTTTAGTTTATTTTGCAAACCATTTCTAAAATGACTTAAAAAAAATAACCCTTACTTTGTCTTAGAATCTGTATTGTGTAAGGGCTAGGCAACGGTTATGAGACTTGCCCAGGGTCACATTTGAAGCACCCCTGAATTACCCTTTAATCTAGAGGGGGTAAATTGGAGTCCTCCAACTGGGTTCCCACAGGCACATGGGAGGTGGGCAGGAGCCTGGAAACAGGGTGGGTGTGGATTGGCCCCTCTGGGTCTCTGGACTCTGGCGACAGTTCCCTCTCAAGGTTCCTTCTAGGAAACCAGCGCTGCGGAAGCCCCATCCATGACTGTTCTCCTGAAATGGCACGGGTGGACGGAGGGCAGCTCCGGGGAGCACCCTGAGGTGACCTGAGGCTTCCTCCGGCTTGCTCTATAGGGGACTCCAGCCCCCTCCTCCCCCAAACCGTCTCCGTCTGCTCGAAGGCGATTCGAATCGATCCTGTCCTAGGCAGCGTGGGTTGGGGCAGGGGAGCGTGGAAGGAAACTGAGGCGGACTGCACTTGACCTCGGCTCCCTCCCTCGATAGGCCCTGGATCCTCACACACCTTGGACCCAGGGCCCCCTATCCTGAAGGTCGCAGTAAAGATCTGAGTGAGCTGTCAGCGCGCTAAGCAGCCCAGGCTCGGCGAGAGGCGTGAGAGCGGGGCCCGAGCGCGCGCCCAGCAGCCGAAGGAGGTCAAGGGGTCTGGTCCCCACCCCAGGCCCAGGTCATCTATGACACCTCTTCCGGGGTCGTTCTTCACTTCCTATCACCCGGGACTCACCTATAAGGCTTCCAGCGCTGGGGTCTAAGGAGGAGTAAACCCAAGTGTGGGGAGGTGGGTCAGGGGAGGGGGCGTGGCCTACTTTGGGAGGAGGAGTCTCGGGAGGGAAGGAGGGGCTCGATGTACCTTGAAGAACTGGGAAGATAGGACTCGAGGAGAGGGAGGGGCCAATCAGAAGAAGGGAGGAGGAGGGGGCGGGACCTAGTGTGGGAAGAACGAATGGACGGACACAATCTCAGAAGGGGGAGGAGCCTAAGGGAAGATGAGATCGAGGGAAGGAATAGTTTGAGACGGAAGGGGCGGGGTCTGAAAAGAGAAGGGGCCAATAGAAGGGTCCCCTGGCGGGGCGTGCTTGTGGGAGTAGGCGCACTTGGGGGTGGGGTCTGAGGCTTTAATCTGAATATTACAGAGTTGCGAGCCAGGGTGACTTCGCAGATTCAATATAGAATCATCTACCTGGTGTCCAAATACTTTCAAGACCAACCCCCTAGCCCCGCACCCCTCCGTCTTTTCCCCCTCCTCCCTTGCTCTCCTGTTCGTTCTTTGTAGAAGACCCTCCATCTCCAGAAGACCCTCCATCTCCAGGCTCTGGACATTTAACCTGGTTGCGCTCCTTTGCCTGCAAGGTTCTCCCTTCTCTGGCTTCCCTGTCTTTTCCAGGAACATTTTCCCAGTCCGTCTTTTATTTTAGTGCCTCCCTGGGGGGTGATTTTCCCTAGTTTATGCTTTCTATATATTGGTTGCACATCGTGTTTTGCATGGACTCCTCGAGGCCAGGGACTCAATTTTTGCTTCCTCTGTATCCTGGGGGCTCAGCGCAATGCCCAAAAGAGCAAACATTTAGTCATTGCTGTATCTGCCTGATAATCGAGGTTTGGACAGATTGTGGGGGAGGAATAAGATCCTGAGGTAGAATTGCCTTGGAAGGGAGAATAGTTATGATCTATGGAGGGCAGGAAAGGGTACAGCCTAGTCTGAGGAGGAAGGGTCTTGGGGGGGGGGGGGGATCAGGGAAGGGGCAGAGGGAGGAGTAGAGGTGTGTGCTGGAGAAAGACCGGGCGGATGGAGGAGTGCGCCCTGGGAACTAATGGGGAGGACCCGGCCTTGACCCCGGATTTGCGGATTGGGGGAACCCTGGGCCGCTGAGTGAATCGGAATGCACAGTGGTTGGACTGATAAGCAGTTCTATCTAGTGTGGTTGGATTGTGAGGAAGAGGAGTTGGGATAGTTTGAGAGTTATGGGATATGTGTGTCAGGGGAAGGGGTATTACCTGCGAGAGATGAAAATATGGCCAGAGCCATGATGAAGGGAAAAAAGTATTTTTTTAAATGAAGACTATATTCCAAATTGAGATTGTGCATCTGGGAATGGAACTTTGGTGAAAAGCATTACAAGATAGGGAGGCTTCAGGGAAGGATACAGGTTGTTTAAGAAGAGATAATGAGTTGGATTTGAAATCTTATAGAGACTGTCTCCCAAGGAAGCCTAGAGAATCTGGGAGGAGAGAGGCCAAGAGTTCCTGGAAGAAAGGCTCCAGAAGAGATTGGAGAAAGAAATGTAAAAACCGACCTGCTTTAAATAAAAAGATTATGAAGCACTGTCTGACCATAACAGGTAGGGGGAGAATAAGGCACAACTAGGCAAGGGGAGAGGGTATCAAAGTGACTAGGTAAGGGAGAGCATCTGGCTAACATAGGAAAAGAAAGAGTAATATGAATACAAAAACTCAACTTGGTAGAGTGCTTGTATTTTTACAGAGAACCTTCTTTTAAATAACCTCTGGAGGGCAGTGGAAAATGTTGTTCTCATTCTGCAGACTGAGAGCAAGTGTATGGGTTAGATATGATAGGATGTAGTGTAAACCCCAAAATTTCTCAGACTTATGAATGTTAGGGGTTTCCCCCATTGGGGAATCTTCTACTTAAAAAAATTCCCTAGCAGATGGTGAGAACTCTACTTGAGTGTGGGGGCTCCTTGCCTTGGGAATATCCCTACTCCACCCTACTTAGGACTGCTTTAGGACAGAGAGCTCCTTGAGAACAATGAAAAGTACTTTGATCCATGCTTATGGAAGGGACAGGAAGTTCTTTGAGTCATGACTGTTTTAGAATTGATACAATGGGATACTAAGTACCAATAAAGGTGGGGCAACTTGTAAACTACTTAAACCTAAAAGGGTGATAACTTATTCAGAAGTTTTTTTCTAATAAAATTTGTCAACACAGCAGCATTTTTTTTCCTGACTTACTAAAGAGATTAAAACTACTCAGCTGTGAATTCAAAATGGGTGGTCCTTTAGAAACATCTACAGTGATTGGTAGATGTAAGGACTTAGGGGAGGTGACAGAGAAGATTTTGCCCTTAAAAATAAGAGCTCAGGGAAGAGCTGGAGAGGTCATTCTGAAACATTCAGATTGGAGAGACTCATTCTGAGGAGACTGATTCTGAAACATTCAGATGGAGGAGGGAGCTGGTGAAAGCAGCTGAGATGCTGCTGGCCTGGTGTCATTAGAAATCCTTACTTAGACAGATCTTATGGTGAGTTATAAAAAACTGACTGATCTCTCTTTTAAGACTCAGGTCTAGGCCATATTGGCTTGAGGCCCTTCATACTTATTCCTTTCTTACTCTCTCTCTCTTTCTTTGATTACTCACTGTATTGTTAATTAAAATCTCTATAAAACCCAATTGACTTGGGTATTTTAATAATTTGGAATATTTCCCTGGTGACCACCTTATATTTGATTTAAAACCCAAGACACTGTAGTGAAACATATTTCTGTGGTCAAATTTACTCACCCTCTCTTATATCTATCACAATTTATATCTTCCTCTATTTTAATCACTACAGTTTAAGACCTCAACCATTTTAAATCTCACAGTAGCTAAGAAAAAAAAATTAAAGGGTGAGAAAGAGGAGTGCATTGGGTTAAGGGAAAGGGAGAAATAAAATGGGGTAGATCATTGCCTATAAATTTTATGAAAGAGCACAGTGGAGTGGAAGATGGGGAGGTGGGTAGGAGAATGCTTAAACCTTACTCCCATTGGAATTGGTTCAAAGAGAGAAAAAACATATATAATCAATTGTGTATAGAACAGAAATCTCTTGCTCTAAAGGAAAGTAGGAGGGAAAGAAAGGAGATGGTGATTGAAAGGGGGGAAAATTGGGGGATGATGGTTATAAGTGGTGAGTGATAAGGTTGACTCTGCTTTTGCTTTTTTTAAAATTTTACATTATCTGTGTCTTGGCTCAAAATTTGTGCAAATAAACTGGGGAGAATTGGTGTTCCTCTTTATTTGTTCCCTCTCTCTCAATTACCTGTCAAAATTTTTGTTCCTTGATTCCCCACTAGCACCGTTTTGGCACCCCAGATGGGATTCGAATCCACAACCCCTGATTTCGGACCAAAAGTCAGAATTTAACAGTCCAATATTAGCCATTAAGAAGAACAAACAGAATGCTGGAGAGTTGTGGAGGATCTTAGGGCAGCAAAAAACTTTAATAAAGAAGACACACATTATAACACTGTCACCAAATGATATTATTACAGAAATTCCACCCAATGCCCAGTGGTACACCGTGATAGCAACTCCTAGTTTACAATTCCATTACACCCTGACTCCCAGAACATTTTTGCATTCTTGTGGGGACAAAATAAGCTCTGCTGGACTTTAGTTCAGGGCTGCTGTGAAAGTGTGTCCTTTTTTTGCCAATTGCTTAAGACAGACCTAGAAACAATCAAATTCAAGCAGAGCAAATTGATACATTATGTCTACGATCTATTACTGGCATCACTTGATCCAAAGACATGCTTGAAAGATTCAAAAAGGCTTCTGATAGAACTTTATAAGAGAGAACATGAGGTCTCTAGAAAGAAGCTTCAGTGGGTACCCCTGTGAGTAGAATACTTGGGGTTTATCCTGGAAAAGGGCACCAGGAAAATCTCTAGCAAAAGGATTGCTGATATCTAAAAGCTAGCAATCCCAAGGACAAAGCAACAACTAAGGGCATTCCTTGTAATTGTAGGTTTCTCTCAGCAATGTCATAGGGTATTCCCATATATCTAAATGCTTAACAGACTTGACAAAGAATGAAGTAGAAGAACCATTGCAATTAACAAAAGAACATATTCATACTTTGTCAAAGTTCAAACAGGTAATTCTAATAGCCCCAGCATTAGGGATATCAAATTATGACAAGGAGGTACACTAGTATGTTCATGAAGCTCAGGGCATAGCTTCAGGGGTGTTGGAACAGTATCTTGGACTTAATCTAAGACTTGTAGCATTCCACAGTACAATCCTAGATAAGGTGGCACAGGGAATCCTAGATAAGGTGGCACAGGGAACGGTACATTGCTTGAAGAGTATTGCTGCAGTTGCCCTCATGGTGAAAAAGGCAAATGACATAGTACTGGGATGCAAGCTACATGTATATTCTGCTCACCAAATTGAAAAACTCTTAAGGTCACAGAATATGCATGCATTCACATCTGCTAGGCTATCTCAGTATGAAATCATTTTGCTAGGAAATGATAATCTGACCATTCACAGATGTGTACCTCTAAAGCTAGCAACTATGATTCCTGATTTGCCTTTAGGAGAAGAACCACTACATGACTGTACCCAAGTTATAGAAATGGTATACAAACCAAGGGAAGATCTAAAAGATATACCTCTTATGACCCAGTGATGGAGTTATACACAGATGGATCCTCATACATCTTTAAAGGACAAAGGGTCACAGGTGCAGCAGTAGTGACTAATGATAAGACACTATGGCATGCTTCATTGCCTGGTCATGTCAGTGCCCAGGATGCCGAATTAAAAGCTCTCCTTGTAAATCTTGAAATCTCTCAGACTTGTGAATGTTAAAAATTTCCCCATTGGGGAATTCTTAATTGGAACAAATTCCCTACTGACAAACATTCCCCATTTTGATGTGAGAACTCGCCAGGATCAGAAATGGGAGGACCTCTACTCCAACTGTACTTAAGACTGCTTTAGGGGAGAAAACTCCTTGCTAAACAATGAAAGTACTTGGACCCATGCTTATAATAAGGCAAGGAGTTCTTTGAGCCAGGCTTGTTTTTAGAATTGATACAATGGGATGCTAGGTACTTAAAAGGGTCAGGCAAGTTTTCTCTTGATGAGATTAATTGACTCAGCTGTGTTTTCTCTCATTCAGACTTACTGAGGAGATTGGTTGACTTAGCAGGAATTTAGATGGGCAGCCCTTTGGAAAGTGTCTACAGTGATTGGTAGATGTAGGGACTTAGGGGAGGTGACATGGGAGAAAAACCCCTATATAAGAAAAAGCAGAATCTCTTGAGAATATCCTTTTGGAGGAATTCCTTTTGGAGGATCTCTGATGAGGGAAGAATCTCTTGAGAGAGGCTCTGGAGAAGGGAAGCTCTTGGAGGACAATCTCTAAGGAGGTCTTGCTGGAGCTCCTCTAAGGGGACTCTGTCCCTCTGGAGGCTCTGGAGAGAGGCCCTTTGGAACAGTCTCTGGCTGGAAGGCTCTCTGGTGAAGTCAGCTGAGATGGAGCTGGCCTGGTGTCACTAGAATCCTTGTTTAGTCAGATCTTGTGGTGAGTGTTAAAAGACTGACTGACTGATTCTCTCTCTTAAGACTCAGGTCTAGGCCATATTGGCTTGAGGCCCTTCATAATTATTCCTTTCCTACTCTTTCTCTCTTTCTCTAATTCCTCATTATATTATTAATTAAAATTCTCTATAAAACCCAGTTGACTTGGGTATTTGAATAATTGGGAATATTTCCCTGGCGACTACCTTATATTTGATTTAAAACCAAGACACTGTAGTGAAACCTGTTTTCTGCGGTCAAATTTACTATCACAATTTATATCTTCCACTATTTTAATCACTACAGTTTAAGACCTCAACCATTTTAAATATCACATCCTGTAAGCACTCAAATTAGCAAAAGGCAAAAGAGTGAATGTGTTCACCGATTCAGCTTATGCATTTGCAACCCTGCATGCTAATGCATATATTGGCAGAACAGAGGTTTTATAACTACAGCTGGGAAGTAAGTTGTATATAAAGATCTCATATCCCATCTAATAGCTTCAGTAGACTTGCCTAGTGAAGTAGCTATAATACATTGCAAAGCACACACTTCTGGCAAGGATAATGTATCCCAGGGGAACCAAAGGGCAGACATAACAGCAAGATATGCAGCAAGCTTTGGTCCTTACTGTGTTCTGAATCTTTCTCTGGTAGAAAAGCATGATATTACCAAAGCACACCACAGGGATAAGATTCAGTCATGGCAAAAACATCTGGGAGTCAAATTAGTGAAAGGAATATGGCTGGCTAAAGGAGGGAAGCCCATACTACCTAAAAAACTTTATCAACATCTATGTAATATGATTTATTTCAAAGGTCATTACAGAGTGCAATCCATGCTGGATGTAATAAGGAGATTTTGGATCACCCCAGGGGTATCTACAAAGGCTATTAGAATTTGTCTGGCATGTGATATATGTAGGAAATTCAATCAAGGCCGTTTTGTCTGTTGAGTTATATACCCTTCCAATGTTTACAGATTGATTATATTAGCATGCCAATAGTGACAAGGGATACAAATATACACTTGTAATCATGGATTGTTTAACTAGATGGATAGAGGCTTATCCAGCTAAAAACAACACAGCTGAGGTTGTGAAAACGCTACTGAAGGAAATAATTCCTAGATATGTTATTCCTGATGTTATTGACAGGGAATCACATTTTACATTGCAGATATTGTAAGAAGCATACAAGAACTTAGGAATCAAAAGTAGTCTAAATGATGTGTACAGACCTCAGAGTTTAGGGCAGATAGAGTGCATGAATAAAGAATTAAAAACAACTATAGGAAAACTGCACAAACACATCTAAAATTGACAGATGTTTCTTCTTTAGCTTTATTCCACCTTAGAACTAGACCTAGAGGAGACTTGCATATCTCCCAGTTTGAAATTCTATATGGACAACTGTTATGGCATGGACAATCAGCTAAACCATCTTATATATCCATGTTAAAAGGAGAATGCCAAGTTTACACCTATCTAGTAGAAATACAAAATAGGTTGGAAGAATTAAAAAAGTTAGGATTATTAGTTCAAAGAGTACCACTTGACCTCTCATTACATAATATCAAGCCAGGAGATAAGGTGTACGTGAAAAATTTTATTACAGAAACATGGTATCATGCCTTGCACGTGGAACAACATTATGCCCACAATATTGATAGCACAATAGAAGATCTAGAGAAAAATACAGAAGAGAATGCAAAAGAAATATCAGAATCTGAAGTAATACCAAATGTCCTAGAAACAACTGAAATTGTCCCTATAAATGAGAATAATGAGAGCGATGAATAGAATAAAGTACTGCACAAACAAATCTCTGCTAACATATAAGACAAATCTCTGCTAACACATATCATAAGGAATCTTTGCTAAGATCAACATCTGAAGGTTAAATCAAGACTAGAAGGAAGTGTCCATTTCGAAATCTCAAAATCATATATTCAAATCACATGTCCAAATCTAAAAAATCATATCTCCAAATCTCAAAACCACTTGATATACTTACAACAAATTACAAAAAAAGCTACATCGCATACACACATACATGAAGATTTGCACAGTAGAATACTTACATACACACATGAAGACTTTTTCTTACATGCACATATGAAAAAATCAATCTTACATGCATGCATGCACACGATATTCTTACATACATGCATAATCCTATATGTTAAAATCAGGGAACACAGGACTTCAATCAAGGTGAGACAACAGGCAAATATGCATGCTGGACGGAGGAAGTCACCAGACCAGCGTATTTACATCAATCAACACCAAGAACAAAAAAACTTTAAAATAAAAAAAAAACTGGGTATAATGGGTCACATAAGATTATTCATCATACATGATGTTAATTTCACATATAGGGAAATGCATTCACATGCACATTAGAATCATAACAGGAAGAATAAAGCATAGATTTTCAGGAAACATGAAGAGGATTCACTGATGGAGTAAGTATGCGTGCATCAATACAATGAGCACATAAAACATTTATTCAGACTGATATTTTTGGTTGTATCATACATAAGATCAACCTATATGAGTTTCTGGCAGGAAGATACAAAGATTCTTCTAGTCAGAACTCATGTAAAAATGTAACATAGTTGTACATATATAAAGTTTGTACAGAAAGCAAATGTCCATTTGTATGATACTAATGGTTTAACATACTAACATAGCTTAAGGAAGATGAATATATTAATTTATTAATACATAGGGAGAGATTAGCTCAGGGAAGTTTGGAATTAGAGATAGACTAGGGATAGAATAATATCATATCTTGTGATGTAATTTTTTAAAAGAAAGTTATTACCATAGAAGTTTAAAAAGTTCAAAAGTTCATAGTTAGAAAAATTGTTATTGTTCATTGAGATAGGACGATTTAGATTATTACAGAAAAAATGTTATATTGTTGAAATTCTTACTATGTTCAAAATACCTATGTATTTGAATTACTTTCCTACCTTCCACTTTTCTTTAATCCTGATCTTAGCATACAATTTAGATGGATTAGGATATTTAAGATAGAATAAGATTTATTATTTTGAGGGGTGGAGGAATATTTAGAATAGGATATTTCATAGACAGATAGGATAAAATGTTAATTAATAAGGTAAGTACTGAACTTTGGTACAGATGTCAGGCTGAGTCTGTACATCAGAAAAAGGGGTAGTCGTGGAAGAGAGAAATGCTAAAATGAATGCAAGGCCTGGATTTTGTAAGGTCATCTCATGAAAAAATGAGATAGAACACTGCCTGCCAACAGGTGATGAGAATGGAACATTCCAGATAAGAAAAGGAGTAGAACAGTTAGAAGCTGCTGACTTTTCTCTCTTTGACTTGAAGAGGGAAGGAGCAAAATCCTCATTGAGCCTACTTAGCTACAAATCTACAAATCCCTTGTTGAGCAGAAAAAGATCCATACTAACCATCTGTTTTACAGTGGTGGGATAAGAGATTTTTTTCCCTTCAGGGAAGACAATAGCCTATTCTTCAGAAGACTCATTCAAAGCTATATCTTTGTGGCAAGAAATATCATCATCTTGAACCTACAAAGACATTAAGATCCTCTGGAACTTAGACCCAGACTTGTGCCTCAAATCCCTGAAGACATGTATAGGAGGGAGATAGCTCAGGGATTTCTTGTTTCCTCTTTCCTAATTTATACCCAACTCCTTTATCTAATAAATAGCTATTTTTACTTTACTCAGAACTCAAACATGTTAAATGTACTAGAGGGGGATTACAAATACAATCAACTAAAGAAGAAAGAGATTGAAGGGGATTTTCTCTTATCCTTCAGCTCTGGTCAGATCTAACTCAATCATCCAGACAGCTCTGCCTGGGGGGAGGGAGAATTGGCATTCCTCTTTAGCTGTTCCCTCTCTCTTAATTACCTGTCAAAACTTTAGTTCCTTCATTCCCAGCTAGCACAGAAGTTGGGTCTGGAAGGGGACAGTTTGAGAACTAGGAGCCAAATTGTGTAGAACAGGGTGGGACAGAGATTCTGATAATGATGAGGTGTGGAGAGATAAATCACTCCTCTTCTGGGATGTTAATTGAGTTCCTTTTAATGTTTTTCATAAAAGCCATGATTTCCCCCAAATTTTCCTCTATAAACTCAAGCTGAGTGTTTTGTTCCACATATTGTTGAATAGTAGAAGGAACAATTAGTCAGTTTGACTGGGAAATTCGTTTTCCATGGGGAGACTGACATAATTGTCATATTTGGTTCTCTAGCATATGTATGGTATTTTCCAGGTCTCTCTTATAGAAAAAGAGATACAACATTCCACCTCCAACAATTAAAATCACACCCAAGAGCAATGCGGAGCTTAACCAATGCCATAAGTTATCTGGGATAAGCCAATTCAAAGAGAAAAGGAACAATACTTTTCTAAATTTGGTCATGGTGCTGAAAAGCCAGTTGTTAAGTAAATTGAATACTGACTAACCATTTATTCCTAAAGTCAATCATTAAGTTGCCTGTAATTTTGCCTTTTGTCATTAGATGGCGCTATTGCCTAGGACCTTATTTTGTTGTATTTTTTTCTTTTGACTAGGCTTTTGGGTGTGGTCCTTTTTTTGACACTTAATCCAATTAACTCTTCTGGGTGAGAAGGCAGACAGAAAACAAAGCCCTTTGCCTGAGGCTGAAGCTTTTTTTTTTAAAGGTTAAGTTTGGGAGGGGCCACAAGCTGGTTTCTCCTTCACCCTCAGGCTAAAACTGATAGAACCACGTGCATCCCTCTTTGAGAAAAGCCCATTTAAATTTAAAAAATTAGAGAGGCTTGAAAAAAGGAAAGTAAAACTTTAATACAATTATTCTCTCTTAAGAAAAAAAAAAACTTGCTGAGCTGACTACCTTTACTCTGGCGATCTAGCCCTTTTTGTTGTGAGAGATCAGAAGCAGGGCTCCTTTCTCCAGGTTTTCCTCACAGCTAGTTAAGAGCAACCCGTCCAGCTAGTAGGTCAGCAAAGGTTGGCTAATTGGGTTGTTTATTCCCTAAGGCAAGGGAGATTTGGGAACAGTTTCCCCAGCTAAGTCCTCAGGGCCCTGTTGCTAAGATTAAAAATGGCTGTGTTCTATTTATTTTAGGGAGAAAGGAGGAAAAAAAAGTTTTTTATTCACCTGATCTAGCAGCTGTGTTTTGAACTGTTAGAGATAGATGTTTAAAAGAATGACTTGAGGAGGTAATAGAGAAAGAGGAAAGAAAATTCAGGGAAATTTTGAGGGCACTCGTCACAACCTTTGTCTCAGCCAAGGGGTCTCTCTAGAGGCTAGAGACTCCAGAAAGCCAAGGGAAAGGAGTCAGCCTCATCACTCACCATGTGATTGTCTAAGGGAAGCAGTCTCAGGTCTCACACAGGAGCCCCTCCACAGTCAAGTTCCACAGGCAAATCCCTCTCACAGGAAGTGACACGAAATATAAAGGCAGTTCTTTATGTCATTTCCTGTGTCTTACACGTACCAATGGTGGCTTAAACTTGGCTTTGGACAGCCCAGGGAGTCAGCCAGTTGTCTCTGATTTGTCACTTGCTAGTATATGCAGGTCATAGACCTTCCTCCCCCATACTTAACCCTTAAGTAGGGGTGTATACATTCCTGATTTCTAGACTAAGCAGGGTGGAGTAAATCTAAAATTCACAGAAGCTAAACATTTTTTAGGATAGAATGAAGGGAAAGAGAAAAGAATAAACAGGAGGAAATAGTTTGGAGAATTATACACTATTCATAATGGTGAAAAAAGTTTTTACAAGTCTCTAATAAAAGCCTCATTTATCAAATGCAAAGAGAAATGACTCACATATAAGAATACCAGTCAATTCCCAGTTGATAAATGGTCAAAGGATATGAATAGGCAATCTTCAGACAAAATAATTAAAGCTATCTATATTCATAAGGAAAAATTTTCTAAATAACTATTAATTAGAGAAATGCAAATTTTAAAAAAATCTAAGGTACAACTATCAGATTGGCGATTATGACAGCAAAAGAAAATGACAAAACTTGGGAGGTGGGGGTTGTGGGAAAATGGAGACCCCAATACACTGTTGGGTGAAGTAGTGAACTGATTTAGCCATTCTATAGAGAAATTTGGATCTATGTCCAAAAGACTTTAAAACAGTACATACCCTTTGAGTCAGCAAATATTATTACTAGGTTTCTATCCCAAAGAGATAAAAAAAGGAAAGGAGAAGAACCTCTATGTACAGGCATTTTTAGAGCAGTTCTTTTTGTAGTGCCAAGGAATTGGAAAGAGATACCCAACAATACTATTGTGCTATAAGAAATGACAAGCAGGAGAACTCAAAGAAACCTGCAAAGACTTATATGAAAGGGTATAGAATTAATTAAGTAGAACCAGGATAGAATATTGCACATACTGAAAAGATTATTATTATTATTATTATCTTCATTTTACATTTGATGAAAGTGAAGCAGATAGGGTAAGTGACTTATTCAAAGTCACATAGCTAACAAATGTCTGCAGTAGGAATTGAACTCAGATCATTTTATTTCCAGATTCAGTGTCTATCTACAGTATAATTAGACCTTTGCATTGCCATTACTATTATGTCCCATCTTTGTAAACTGCAAAAGGTGATACAATGTATGATATTATATTCCAGTAAAATATTATTATTATCTTAGAAATTTAAGTGCCAAATATCCTCAAATTTAAAGCTTTTCCTTAAAGTTCTGCTGTAGACCCGGGTGAGCAAAAGAGGAAGCTCCAGTCTTAACCACATGACATATCTACTTTTCTTAAAGAGTGTTCCAGCTTTTTTTTTTTTAACTCTTACCTTCCATCTTAGAATCAATAATGTGTATTGGTTCTAAGGCAAAAGAGTGGTAAGAGCTAGGCAATGGGGGGTCAAGTGACTTGGCCAGAGTCACCCAGCTAAGAAGTGTCTGAGGTCAGATTTGAATCTAGGACCTTCTGTCTTGTTGATTAGGAAAAAACACAGAACTATTACATGGTCAAAATCACTCTTTAATTAAGGGGAAAAGGAGTTCAATGCTATAGTGGGCCTCGACATAGAGCTGTGTGCCACACGACTGCATAGAGTCCAAGGATTGAACTCTGGCCGCTCTGGACACTGACCCCTGGGAATGCCACCCAGTGAGATGGTGAATCCGAGGAGCCATTAAAGCTAGGGAGCTTAAATACCTTTCTAGGTGAAACCTGGGGGCTTAGGATGAGAGGGACAGTTATTTGGCTTTACAATGGTAAGAAAGAAAAATAAGGAGTTCCAGACAGGAATAACAGTGAGGGGCTGATGCTTTCCAGTGGACACAAAAGGGAAAGACCCAGCCCAGGGCGGGCCACCTTGGTAAAGGACTTTAATGTAGGCAGAAACCATTGGGACAAAAGAGATATCTAACCTCTGATGGGATTAGCTACTCCCAACCAAACTACCAGGTTGCCCATTGTCTGGCAAAGTGGGACCTTCCCTCAGGGGGAAAACTCTCCTGTGACAAGGTCAAAACCTGGGGTTTCTACCTCCCAACTGGGATCCAACTGGGGATCACCAATTTAAAAGCTACAAGTCTGGGGACCTCTAGATTCCACGTTGACAGTCTCTATGTTGTGGGGTGTAGAGGTGTACCCCTGGGGTACAGGAAGCATACATTTTGCTAGAATGCAAGACTCCAAAACTTAACTAAAGAGATTTATTAGTAATGTTGAATTTTTGGCCAACAAGACAGCATGAGTGGAGCAACCTGGGAGGTTGCTCCCAGAATGCCTCCATTCTGGGGTTTTTATATTCTTCAATAGGGCTAGGGGAGGAGGTTAGCCCGAGGGCATGGGGGTGGTTCTCCTGATTTGGAGGATGAATGAATGAGGTGTGTTTGTCCTTCTCAATTCAGTGGGGTAATCTTCAAGGTCAGGTGTTTGGGGTTGGGCCTAAGGGAGCAGAGGGATTTCCCTGAATAGTTTGCCTGAGTTTCTGGGGGTGCAATGCCCATGACATCTAGGCCTGACTCTCAAACCACTGAGCCACCCAGCTGCCCCCCAGAGTGTTCCACCTTGCCATGGAAGACTGGCTCTGATGCTGAAGCAGTTTTGGTCCTTGAATCCGCCCTGTAGTCAGTTTTCATGTTCCTGATGAGCACGTCACAGAAGGGGACTCTGTAGCAGTCTGGGACCCCTGGAGACTCAACCTTAGCCAGGGAACCAGCTTTGTGAACCTCTAGACAAATGGCAGGAGTGCTCTCCTTGCTTGGAGTAAAAAGGCAAGGCCAACGGGTTGAAGTCTTGGATTTTGCCACAAAATGATTCATGGTCAGGCTGAGAAGAGGAGAAGGATGTGGAAGGCAGCTGGAGAGAATCTGCAGAGAACCCACATCAGATGTCTAAGGGAAGCACTAAGTGACTTTCCCAGGGTCTCTTAGGATGTGGTATAGTTGACCGGTTAATAAAAAATGTATTAAGCATGTGCCAGGCACTGTGCTCAGTCCTGGTTAGCCATAGGTCTTTAATTCAAATCTTCCCTGGCTCTGAGGTCAGATCTCTGTCCACTACGCTGTACTCCCTCCTCTCCTATTAACTATGTCTCTTCTCCAGTATTGAATATGGATCAATGTAAAGTTTTATAGTTGGATTAAAGAAATCAACAAGAGCCATGGTTTTGGGTTTGAAAAAGATGTTGGAGTCTCAGAGGACCACCACCTCACTGTCATAACCAGAAAAGCTAATGCATTATGGATTATGGATTGCATTAAGAGAGACAAGATTTCTAGGAATAAAAGCCCTAATGAGAGTTCCTTAGTTCTCTACTTTGGCCAGAGCACACTTGTAGAATTATGTTTGGTTCTGGGTACTACAGTTAAAGGTTGACAGCATACAAAAATGGCAACTAGGATGACTTCAAGTCTATTCCTTCCAGAACTGATGCCAAAGTTGAGTAGGGGAAGAGCCATCTTAAAAAAAAAAAAAAAACTTTAACAGTGTTAACTCAAAAAAACACAGAACTATTAAATAGTCAAAAATCACTCTTTAGTCAAGGGCAAAAGGGGTTCAGCGCTAAGAGGCCTCAACAACAGAGCTGCTCACTCCCCGAGACTGTACAGAGTCCAAGGATTGAACTCTGGCTGCTCTGGTCACTGACCCCCAGGACTGCTACCAACTCAGGAACCTATATACCACTCTAGATGACCTGGGGGGCTTAGAGTGAGAGGCACAGTTGATTGACTTTACAATGGTAAGAAAGGAAAAGGAGGATTCCAGACAGGAATGACAGTGAGGGGCTGATGCCTTAGAATGAACACAAAAGGGAAAGTCTCAGCCCAGGGCTGGGCCACCTTGGTAATGGACCTTATCCTAGGGGGAGAAACCATTGGGACAAAAGGGATACTTAACCTTGGATGGGATTAGCTACTCCCACCCAAACTACCAGGATGTCCATTGTCTGGTGAAGTGGGACCTTCCCTCAGGGGGAAAACTCTCCTGTGACAAGGTCAAAACCTGGGATTTCTACCTCCCAACTAAATAAACTGGGGATCTCTAGATTTCCTCGTTGACAACAGTTATCTTCTTTTTTTAAAAAAACTTAAAATTTTTTTCCAATTACATGTAGAAACATTTTTTACAACTGTTTTCTGACATTTTGCAATTCAGATTCTCTCACGTCTACCGTGCTCCCCACTTCCCAAGGCATTAAATAGTTTGATAAAAGTTGTACCAGCACTTTCATGCAATATATTTCCATTCTCCTCTTGCCATGAAAGAAGACATATCACACATACAATAAAGAACTTATGAAAGAAATAAAGTAAAGGATGGCACCCTTTGATCTGCAACTGACAAGGGCACTGTACCCCAGAAACCCAGGCCAACTATTATCAGGGAAACTCCCTTGAGCCCTTTGCATCCTTGTGACTCTTAACCTAGAAATACCCAATGACCCCTTCTAGGGTCCTGAGATGTTTACCCTCTTTTGTCTTCTAGATTTAAGGTGGATAAAGAAATGAATCTTTATGCCTCCAGGCAGACCCCAGTCAGATGACCACCCCACCCCACCAAATGCCTGAGGGACTAACACTCTAGGTCACATCCACACCAGGACATAGCATCTAAAGAGTATATAAACCCCAGAACTGATGTCATTTGGGGGACAGCCTCTCTATCCATGCTGTCCCCATGGAGGAACAGCCTTTCCTTTCATGCTGTCCTCCCAAGGAACTGCTCCCCATCTTGCTGTTCCACCTTGCTATCCTCCTGGCCACTCTCAACATTACTTTCTAAATTAATAAATCTCTTTTTGTTTTTAAGCTAAGTTTTGGAGTCATTGCATGCTTGCAAAAGATATCCTTCCTGAACCCCAAAAAGGTATCCTTCCTGCCCATAACACAACCAGACTCAAACAGTTCCTTCTTTAGCTGTATATAGAATTGTTCCTCAAGAGACCAGGGATCTAATATTATTTAGCATTGACATATATTTGGTCTAGAATTTTGTAAATGCCACATAAAGGACTTGTTGAATTGGGCTGCCTTTGGGTGATTCATATTGGCTTATTTGCTGATAAATATATTCAAGGAACAAAAACAATTGTGGATGGTCTAATTCATTCTCATACCTCAAGTACAACTTCAAAGAATTGCCAGGATTTCATGGCTCTGGAAGTGAGATAGCACATAAATTAAGAGGACTGAAATATAAGAGAGCTGGAGACTATCTTGCAATCAAATTTCAGGTCCTGGACTTTTAACCCTAAATTTCATATAATTGTTCAGTCCGATTCTGGTTCGGATTCCAAGGAGGAGACACACACGGTAATGCAATACACAATAGGTACTTTATTCAAGCTATAGCTTGGGCATTCACAAGAAGCAGAAGACCTCAAGCATTGCATAGGTCTGGTTTATATAGAGGGGCTGGGGTGGGGATCATCTTGAGAACCAGGCGTCAAAAGTAAAGACACATCAATCTTAGTTCCAGATGTTTCCTTTTCTGCGAGTGACCCAGGTCAGTAAAACCTGAAGTCTTGAGATAACATATCTTTATGGCAGTACATAAATAAGGGCATAGTAATTTTAGTTCTTGGGACAAGGGACCCTATTTAGGGTATTGTCTGGTGGGCAATTTTCCCGTGGTAATAGTATGTTTCTTCATAATGATTTTAATTTAATTTTTAGTAATATTTTTCTACCAATTACACGTAAAAATGATTCTTAACCTTCATTAAAACTTTTTTTCACTTTCAAATTATTTTTCTCCCTCCCATCTTCTATCCCCTCTCTTCTTAAAACAGTATACAATCTGATATAGATATTATATGTGTAATCATGTAAAACTTTTTTATAATAAAAGCTGTTTACCACCAGAGCTCTTTCCATTAGAGCTAACTCGCTGCCAGACTTACTTTATGTTGGAACTCTCCACTTGTCTGTGTGTTTCTTCTTGTCTTATGTTCTCCTTTCCTTAGACTTTAACTCTTCACCCATATTTATTCAGTCTCTAGTTCCCCTTTCTAGAGTTCTACCCATGAGGAATGTTAGTGAAGTTGGTGGATGGCTTTTTTTGCAGTTTTCCATTTTCCTTCTAATCCTTTTTTGTGTTGGTTTTATTTGTGAAACCCTTTTTAATTTAGTTATTTAGTTAAATCAAAGTTATCTATTTTATGTCTTCTAATGCTCTTTGTCTTGTTTGGTCATAGATTCTTCTCTTATCCAAAGATCTGACAGGTAAACTATTTAATGCTCCTCTAATTCATTTGATACCATATTTCATTTTGAAATCATGTACCCATTTTTTACCTTGCTCGATATACAGTGTGAGAGGTTGGTCTATTCTTTGTCTCCGCCATACTGTTTTTTTAGTTTTCCCAACAGTTTTTGCCAAATAGTGATCTAAGAACTTGGATGTTTTGATTTACCAAACTGCAAATTACTAGGGTCATTTATTACTAGGTACTGTGTATCTAATATAGTCCATTAAGCCACCACTCTCTTAGCCAATACCAGATTGTTTTGATGATTATAGCTTTGTAATACAGTTTGAGATCTGGTACTGCTAGCCCATCTTCCTTCACATTTCTTTTGCATTAATTCCCTTGATATTCTTATTTCAGAGGAATTTTGTTATTTTTTCTAACGCAATAAAATAATTTTGGGGCAATTTGATTGGCACTGAATAAGTAAATTAGATAAAACCATTATGTTTATCACATTGGCTCTCCCTACTCATGAAAAATTAATATTTTTCCAATTGCTTAGATCTGACTTGTGTGAAAAGTATTTTGTAATAGTTTTCATACAGTTTCTGGATTTGTCTTGTCAGGTAGACCAGATAATGATTCCAACAAAAACTGAATAGCAATAATGCACATTTGAAACTCATGATTCAAACTCGGCTTATTCATATAAACAAGCACAGTAATAACTCTTGTAGTAATGATTTATCATAATTAAAATGTTTAGATACCTCAAAATGTTCTCTAGTGCCATGGTCAGGGTCCAGCCTCACTTGCAACTCCAGGGTTCCTGCCAGGTAGCGAACGATCAGTCAAAATAAATAACAAATGGAAGACAGCTTAATCATTACGGCCATGGGACTGCTTTGCATCTCAGCTGCTCCTTCCCGATGTCTGATCTTTATTTTTATACCCATTCTCTTGGCATGCGAATACACAAAATCAAAGAGAGATAATTAGAAAAGTGATACATTAACTTTTAACAAATCACTTGATTAACATTCTATATTTTTGTATTGTGATTACAGACAGAATACAAGATAAATGATTTCATCACAAGTAGCTTACTAGGGAGTTTGAGTTACTGATTTGTGTAATTGAGTCACTGAGGCATATTGAAGCTTAGTGTACCTATACTGTACCTGTACATATTACATGGACCTCTATGATTGATTTGTGTGCTGGCTTCATGAGAAAGTTTTCGGCTTGGCCTTTAGCTGTGGTTTTGCTGGGAATTATGTACCTAAGTAAAAGTTAACCCATGATAGTCTTTTGGGATTGGGTTTGAGGGTCTGATCTTTTGGTGATGTTTTGGAGAATTAGGGTACATGTGTTTTGCTCTTGCATTATTTCTTTTGAGACTAGGGGGAATAATAATCATGTCAATTCATAGGTAAGAGGCATTGATGAAAGAAGTTATGCAAGGGGGATAGAATGGGCAGTCACATCTCGCCAAAGACCACTCTGTGGTCTCCCCAGCTACCACGCGTGACTCTGTCAATGCATCATGGACTGATGGCCCCCAGCACTCTAGAGAGGGAAATTAATGTCCACACCACATTCTCTAAATTGATTCAGCCCTCACATTTGTAACTTAGAATCTGAAAACTCTAATAATTAAGGTTTACAAGTGAATAAAAAATGTTAAGCAGGGATCAGCTCATGATCTTAGTGATTTTTTTCCCCTAGTTGTTCATCAGAGAAAATACCTGATGTTTAGGGAGTTTTGAATCCAGTCATCAGAATAAACACCAATATTTCAAATACAAAGAATTGTCAATGTTAACTCCTCAGTGGATTTTAGGATATTTGTCCAGCTTGATTTCTTCCTCCTTTCCTTAGTATAATAGGTAACGCATGAACTGAGATGGTTATAGATAGCACATGAAAGGTCATAGATAATAGTAAAAATCAAGAATAAAATGCTAAATTTTAAAGTGGGTGTTAGTGAGACCTCCCCCCCCCTTTTTTTTACTGAAAGTCTACTACCTAGATTTATTTTGTTGCTTCTTAAAAGAAAAGCCTAAGAGAAATTTACCTAAAAACAAAATTTATATTGTTTAGACTCTGAATTTAGCTCTAACTGATGAATGTCTTTAAGAATTCTTAGGCTCTCCTTAGCAATATAATCTTCATCAAGCATTTCCATAGGTTTTCTGCCCATCCCTGTTTGGGCAGTGACATCTACCTATTTCAGCATCTGCTGGATAATTCTATAACATTTTAATATGAAAGTTACATTTTGTACTTTAATCAGAAGAACCATCAAATAAGAACAATGGGAAATGGGGAAAAAAAATACTGAAAGAGCCTTTATTGTACTTTGCAAGGTTAGGTCTTATAAGTAGGTATTCCAAGGAGCAGACCTGGGTAGAGAGTTATAAGAGTCTGTCAATGAGGACTGATTACACACTTACCATGTTTCAGGCCCTGGGCTAAGTGGAGGGGATACAAGGAAAGGCAAACATGGCACCAGCCCTCAAGGAGCTGCCATTTATTTAATAAGAGAGATAATGTGTAAATAACTAGAGAGAAATGCTTTACAAGCTAGGAGATCCAGATAGGAGCTACAAGCTTCTCACTTCAAAGACATGTAGATTTCTCTCTCTCTAGATATGTCATAAGATATCAATCTCTCTAGTCAGTACATATTTACTCCCACATCTACTCACCCCTTAGACTGTCAGGTCCTACAGGGCTGGGACTGTTTGCCTTTCTTTCCTTGTATCTCCAGCACTTAGCCCAAGACTCTAAACACAGGCGTACATGGTAATGTACACTCACATATGTCGTGTGTATTCTATATAAACAGAAGGAACCTCAGAGGGAACTGGCTGGAGGGGGAAAGAGAAGGAAGGGATGAGAATATCTTCTGCAGAAGATAAGACTTGAGGCTTGAAGCCAGGTGAGTGAGGGGAGCAGGAAGAGAATTACAAGAATGGGAACAGACAGTGAAAATGCCCTGAATGAGGTGATGGAGCATTAGGGCAAGGAGGCCACTAGCTACCAGGGAGTTTCTGTGGAGTCTTCACAGTCTTCATCAGACTGAAAAGGTAGGAAGGGAACACATTATGAGAGGCTGTAAGAGCCAAACAGGATTTTGTATTTGATCTTAGAGGTAAGAAGGAGCCACTGGATTTTACTGAGCACAGAGAGAGACCTGAGGACAACCAGAGGACTATTAATTGCAAAAATCCAAGGAAGATGCGATAGGGCCAGTACTATGTGGATGTACACGAGAAGTTGTAAAGATAAAATCCCCCCCCCCCCCCCCCAATTTACCAACAGATGAGCTGTATGAGGTTAGTAGGAATGAGCTGAGGATGGCAGTGAGCCTGTTGACTGAGTGCCCTTGACAATATAAGAAAGTTGGAAGGAATGTGAATTAGAAAGACTTCCAGGAATTGATGCAGAGTGAAAGGAGCAGAACCAGGAGAACATTGTATACAGAGACAGATACAATGTGGCACAATGGAAGGTAACAGACTTTTCTACTAGTAGCAATGCAATGATCCAGGACAGTTCTGGGGGACTTATGAGAAAGATACTCTCCATATCCAGAGAAAGAACTGTGGGAGTAGAAACACTGAAGAAGAACAACTGCTTAATTATATGGGTTGATGGGGATATGACTGGGGATGTAGACTCTAAATGAACATCCTAGTGCAAACATCAACAACATGGATCTGATCAAGAACACATGTAATACCCAGTGGAATTGCACGTTGGCTACAGAAAGGGCTGAGGGGAGGGGAGAGAAAGAACATGATTTTTGTAACTAAGGAATAATGTTCTAAATTTACTAATTAAATAAAATTAAAAAAAAAAGAAAGTTGGAAGGACGGAAGGGTGTGGTGATGAAATGATGAGTTCTGTTTAGATATACCAGGTTTTGATGCCTGTAGGAACTCCTAGATATCAGGAGAGAGACAAAGGGTGGATTAATAGATCTGATAATTACCTGCAGAAGAGAGGAAAATGGAACCCCTGGGAACTGATAAGATCATTCCATGAGACAGGATAGGGTGAAAAGTGAAGGGGGCTGTAAAGAGTGGATCAAACTTTCTTTGTCTATCAATCAGCAACTTTTAAATTAATCAAGCAAAAACTTAAACACCTTTACTTAACAGGAAATAAGAGAATTTGTAAGTCACTTACTAAAGTGGGTGACAACTCCAGAGGCCACTGCCCTGCCCCTGTACAGTGCTAGGCAAATTAAAAAACTGCCATTGGTTCCTCTAAAGTGGAGGGATAAGAAGTGACATGGAAAAAGCACTATAAAAAGTCCTGAACCTTCTGTCCAAGGGACCTTTGGACTTTGGCTTTTGGATCTTCCTCTTAAAGCTTCTCCTTTGATCTTCGGCTTGGAACTGCTCCTGAGACTTGGACGGGGACCTTCTCCTTGGGACTTTGCCTCTGGATGTCACCTTGGGAGTCTCTGTGTGGGTGAGTTGGGATTACTGGGAAATCCACATGGGGACAAGGGACTTGGGAAGCCTCATGGGGCTGAGCCTCACTTCACTGGAGAAGGGCTGGTAGGCTTGTTAAATCTGTCTCTTTAGCTACTTTTACTCTTTCACCTTTTTGTAAATAAAGCTGCTAAAAGTAATTTTGACTTAAGCTTTATTATTTTTAAATCAGCAACCTCAATATTACTTTAGAATTCTTATAATTAGTCAAACCCCTAGATTTTAGTTTCTTTACAGGGTCAAGGACAGTCTTGAGGGACACCCAGGGAGAGGAAAAATGACAAGGATAATGAAGAATCACTGAAGAGGAGCATTCCAGAACAAAAGAACCTGAAAAGACAAGTGTCACAAAAACTAGAGAGAAATGAAGATCAAGAAGTGAGTGGGGTAGTGTGAAGAGAAACGTTAACTTGAGCTCCTTCTCTTTTTCCTCCTTCACCACTTCCTTCTGCTTCTCACCGCTCCTCTTCCTCCTCCTGCTCTTCGTCTTCGTCGTTGTCCTCCTCCTCTCCTAGCTGCAGAGGCTTCGGCCCCCCTCCCCCCTCCTCCACCACCTCTGCCAGAAGCCCCCCACCATCATCCGCCAACGCCGCCGCCGCCGCCACCACCACCACCACCACCACCACCACCATGAAGCATCATCGCTTCCCATTCCCCATCCCTTCACTCCCACCCCCTGCTTTTTCTCCTCCTTGGGAGTGCTTCGGTGCTGGGCTGGCGACGGCCACGGCCTCATGGGCAGGAGCTAAGGGCCATGGTCATGGGTCCCTGGACGCACCGCGCTCGAAAGAACGAAAGGCGATCTTGGAGCTGACACTAGGTGTCCAACACCAAGAGCTCACTGGACTTACTGGGAGCCAAGAAGAGCAGGAACTAGACCTCGTGGAGCTGGAACTAGAGCCGGAGGACGTTTACTTGGACATCACTGATCGCCTTTGTTTTGCCATTCTTTACCAGAAACCAAAGAGTGCTGCAAACATACACTATTTCTCCATAGATGACGAATTTGAATATCAGAACTTCTTGGCAGATTTTGGACCACTCAATCTGGCAATGGTTTACAGATATTGTTGCAAGATAAATAAGAAATTGAAGTCCCTTACATTGATAAGGAAGAAAATAATTCATTTCACGGGTGCTGATAAAAAAAAACAAGCAAATGCAGCTTTCCTCATGGGGTGTTTCATAATAATATATTTGGAGAAATCTCCTGAAGATACCTATAGGATGCTGTTGGTTGGAAACATATCCTATGTTCCTTTCAGGGATGCTTCCTATGATACTTGCACTTTCTACTTAACACTACTTGACTGTTTTCAGGCAGTTCATAAGGCAATCCATTATGGCTTCCTTAATTTTGAAAAATTCGACCTTGTTGAATATGAGCATTATGAAAAAGAAGAAAATGGAAATTTAAACTGGATAATTCCAGGCCGATTTATTGCCTTCTGTGGCCCTCAATCAAGAAACCGACTTGAAAGGGGTTACCACTATCATGCACCAGAAGCCTATGTTCCTTATTTTAAAAGGCACAATGTTACAACCATTATTAGACTCAACAAAAAGGCATATGATGCTAGGAGATTTACAAATGCCGGTTTTGACCATCATGAACTTTTTTTTGCTGATGGCAGTACACCTAGTGATGCCATAGTCAAAGAATTTCTGAATATCTGTGAAAATGCTGAAGGTGTTGTAGCAGTTCATTGCAAAGCTGGTCTTGGAAGAACAGGCACCCTTATAGCCTGCTATATCATAAAGCATTATAGGATGACAGTTCCTGAAACCATTGCCTGGATCAGAATCTGTAGACCTGGTTCTGTGATTGGACCTCAGCAACATTTTTTGGTGTCGAAGCAGGCAAGCCTTTGGACAGAAGGAGATTGTTATCGCAAGAAGTTAAGGGACCAGGAAAATGGAAGACATGCAGCTGCAGTCACAAAAATCCTAACAGGGGTTGATGACATTTCAATATGTGAAATCCAGTCTGAAGAAACTAAAGATTCTTCTTCTTCTTCTTCTGATGAAACAAACAGAATGACTCAAGGTGATAAGCTACTTGCCCTGAAAAGTAGAAGGCAAAACCAGGCAACTTCTATTCCTCTAACATGTATCCTAGTTGTGTTGACCTTTGCACTATGTAGTATTATCATCTGGTGGATTGTGACTGTATTCTTCCCATCCTGCTATTCTGTCTAGATGGTTTAAGAACCTAGTAACCATCAGGACCCTTTGACAGACAGCCACTGTTAGCCACTCCATTCCAAGGACTAGAACAGTCTTGCAGTAAGGAAAAAAAATGTGGCCAGAACTGAAGGAAGCCTCTAGGGAAAGGAAAACAACAGGACCTAGAACAGTTTCTTTGAAAGACCAAATAAAAAGATTTTTTTTTAGTTGCCTCCCAGTAAAACACTTGGTCATTGAAGAAAATGTACACAAGAGTTTAATTAGTTGAATTTATTCATACTGTTGAGTCTTGAGATCAGTAATTTGATAAAGAACTCAAAATCTCTATGTTAGGAAATGTTTGAAGTTTAGCAAACAAATCTATTGTAAATTTAGTCTCAGGTGTAAATATGAAGCCTTTTGTTATTAAGAAGACTCAAGATTCTGTTTGGATGTGTATAAATTGTGATGGCAATAATTTTTAGCTCTTGGCCTCCAGAAGGAATGGAGAATCGGAGGCGGGCTTCTGTATATTTATTTTGTTTGTCCTTAATATGTTGTATTAAGATGTAAGAGGAAACTACTTAATGGAAAGAATACTTTTTTTGATTTGTTGTAATTTGATTATTTCATGTTAATTAGCCAAGTACACCAAATTGCTTGCTTTCCACCAAAAACTGTTTTAACTGGTAACCTTATGTAAACACTGTTACAAAGTGGATCTTTCAGAAAATATTTGAAAACTAGTGAAAGAAAATGAATATTACTTTAGAAAGTCAAGAGAGAGAAAACAGTTTCAAATAGTATAAATGCTGCATAATTTCATTTCTCATCCTTGAAACCATTTAATAAGTCAATAGCATCCTGTGACTTGTCACTGTTTTGTTGCCCAGTAACATGAGCAGAAAGCCTTTCTTTTTAAAAAAGAATACTGTGACTTCTTTCCCTTAAAAAACAAAAATTCCAAGGAATTTTAATTTTTTTCTTAAGGTACCACTTTAATTGAATTCTGCTATTGCTTTACCTCCCCTCCCCCCCATATCTTATCTGATCTCTTCCTTTGATTCAAACTATAATGGTTTGCATCTATGGATTTCTGTTATTGTTATATTTAACAATAGAGATCTCACTTTTAACAATTTTACATTTAACAAAATGAGATCTCACTTATTGCCTTTATTCAGGGTATACAAAAATGTAACTCTTTCTATAGGGTCTTGTTCAAGCCAACAAAGAAGAGTAGATTCTGTCAATATTAGATAATTACAGAAATTTAATTTAAAACTTAAGATGTATCTTATTACCTATAAATAAAGGGGGCCTAATGGTAGTAAAGAATATTTTGAATATCTTGAGTTCACATATTTCTTTTTTCATATGCACATGAATGAGTGAATGAATGATTGTTACTTTACTTAGAACAGTTTCAGGCAATCCAGTTTAAAAAGCTGGACCATTGAAATCTTAACAGAAAATGGATACTTTTATAATATAATACAAATGCATTAAATAAATGTCAACCATGTTTATTTTTATACCTAATTTATATTTAAGAGTTAGTGTTAAAAGGAAAAAGAGGCCCTACCTGGGCTGAAGGATGATTGTAATTAAAAGCCTGTAAATGCAAAAAATAGAATAATTAACAACTTATTATATTATTAATAACAACAAATAAAGCAATGGTTCTATTTGGGGGGCAAGGGGCACTTCTCTTGGATATAGGTTCTTGCAATTTAGCACAAAATACTTCTCACCATCCTTGAGACTAATGATTTGAGGGTAGGACTAGTGGTAATAGCTACTAGGACATTGGCTAGTAAATTAATTGGCCCAGAGGCAAAATCATTTCCCCGCGGGCTAATACATTATCTGCTCTAGAGCCTGTGGGGGAAAAAAGACTATTGTGATGTACTATGATGGGAACAAAAAGGAAAGAGATAATAAATAAATCATCGTTATAAAAAGTGAATGTAATGTTAAGCTCCCTCTACTCGGGTCTATTTTCTTACTTTCCTTTCTCTAAAAACTTTCCTCTATTAATAACCAGGGATAAAAGCAAAATCAAACCACTTGTAATTTCTTTATTAAACGTATTGGTCTTTTAAAACAAGATGGGAAAACCTCTGCTCTCCGTCTCCCCAAACTGAACAACTTGTCTCCAAGACTGATAGTCATTTTTTGACTGGTAATAAAAGATCTTGATTGCAGTGTTTCCACATCCATTCCATAAGCATTTTAGCCTTCAAATGGACACCCTACAGCAAGTCCTTAATTCAGCCTTTCTTGAATTTCTAGCTGTTTTAAATGTCAGTAAGGACTCTTCTCCTCCTATTTTAATGTTTATTTGCTCCATCCATACCAGAATTAGTCCTAGGGAGTCTCAATTGGGTTAAAAAGTATTTCTTTGTTGGCTGCCCCTGATGACTTGAGCCAGTACGTGCCAAACAAAGCAGCCACAGAGCATGTGTGTGTTTGAGGGGGATTAAGAGGCATCTGGGCACAACTGCTGGAAAGATTCCTGTTGGTAGAAGTCAGATGTTTTATTTTTGCTTTGCCTTGCTTTTGCTTCTTGATCTCCAAAAACATAATATAACCAAATTGGTCTTCCAAGGTTTCTCCCTTTAAGCCCATTTTATAGAAGCACTACTTAAATGTACAATATATGTCAGATGAAGAGCAGGTGGATAGAAAACTAGCCTTAGAAATAGTAAGCTCTCAGGGGGCAGCAAGGTGGCTCAGTAGATTGAGAGCCAGGTTTAGAGACAGTAGGTTCTAGGTTCAAATCTGACCTCAGACACTTCCCAGCTGTGTGACCCTGGGCAAGTCACTTGACCCCCAGCACCTAGCCCTTACCACTCTTCTGCTTTGGAGTCAATTGACTCGAAGACAGAAGGTAAAGGTTTTTTTTTTTTTTTACTCTTTTTAAAAGAGTAAGCTCTGGATTCAAGGCCAATCTGTAACCACATACTTGCCTGGGGCAAGTTACCACTCAGTGCCTCTTGACATCCTATATAAAGAAATATATATATATATTAAAAAATGCCAATTTGCATTGGTCAGGGAAATTTCCCACCTATTGCTTCCCACCAGGGTGAAATTCAAATTGGATCACCCTAAAAAGCTAAACTGAAAAAGCATTGTAGATTTCTCATGACCACTTTGCATTTTCATGATTAAACAAGTTGAATATTTTTATTTTTTCATCTTTTGGGACTAAAATAGTGACATTTGAAAGATAATAAAATAGAAATAATTATATCTGAATCACTTTTGTCATGAAAGTAACTATTTTGCTCATTCTTTTTCTTTTCTCAGAATAAAAAAGCATTAAATCTGTGCAGTGTCATGGTTTGCTTATTGGAAGTAAAGAAAAATGAAACTAGCAGAAATGGGAGTTTAGAGATAGATCTGTCTTAACTGCCAGGTGTAGTTTAGAAAGTATTTTTTACTTAGCTGTGAATAGTTGCTTCACCAAGCATTGCCTCAGTACAAGTAGTCTTACTTGTTCCCCGGTGTGGTAGCTCTTCTAAACTTTACAATTATTTAACCCTAAAATTTAGCCCTGACCCTCAACCCCCCATCCCACCCCCACCATGAGATTTTCATGGGGAAATTTTTCCAAAATTTCTATCTTGCTTCTTCCCTCCAAGTTTTAGTTCCGGGCTGGCTTCCTCATTGGGATGCTTGGGGCCGCCATGTTTGAGGTTGAAGTACAATTCCACCCACTCTCACTGTGGAACTGTGGCTTTCTATGGAGACATTCTCTTGTAAGAAAGGTCCAAGGTAATGCCTTTCATTTGATTTCCTTTATCCCTGGGAAATAAGAAATTTACTCAAAGAAGTTGGTGGGGAAAAAAATAGCTTTGATTTCTATTCTCATTCATGTATTCGCTCTCATACCATCTCCCATTCTTCCTCATTGAATGTTGTTGAAAGTTTTCAAAGTTGCTATTGCTCAGCCCCACCTTAAAGACTTTTTTTCTTTACTCTTTCATGATTATTTTTCACCAAATAATGGCAGAGTGGGGTTCCCTCCTCCCCCACTTCCATCCAGATCATTGTATTTTCCATGTTGCTAACTGGAAATGCTGCAGAAGTTTTTGTTTTTAAGACTGGACACTTAATAGTGTGTAGAAAATTACCTCGTCCACAGAGGGGAAAAAAATGACAGCAGCTCAGTCATCTGATAAAAGTACTGCAATTTTTGTATCAGTAATTTGCAGGCTTTTATCTAATATTAGTTCATTCGTGTATAGATTATAAAAAGTGAAATTGATTATTCAGTACTGATTTAACCATTGTCTTGATTTTTAAAAATTAAAATGTATATTTCTATTCATATTTTTTAAATCAGAGGGAACTGGTAGAGTGAATGTTTATTTTCCTTAAGGTATTTTTCAGGTAAAGCTTCATAAAAATGTCTTGTAAACTAGCTAGATTAATAAGTATTGTCTTATTTGGAAACCTTGTGCATTGTTATTGATTTTATGTAAAATGTTAAATAGTGCCCAAAGTTATGTACAATTAAAACTATTAACCAGAAAAAAAAAAGAAGTGAGTGCCTCACAGTGGCAAAGGTTATAGAGACCTCCAGATGGATGAAGAAGTCAGACCCCAAGGAGTTTAGAATTGCATGGGTGGAGAAGTGGAGCTAGTGAGTGTAGATAGCTTTCTCAATAGCTGATATGAGAAGAGGGAAAGGAAGTAATATTGGACTATAACATAGATGTTATAGTTGAATCAAATGATGGATATTTTAAAAAGCTTTTAAACTGGAATAAAGATGAGAATTTAAATTTAGATGAAAATAGCAAAACCAAAAATTTAAAACATTTTTAATTTTATTTGATATAGAAGGGGAAAACGTGAGAAAAACTAGGGCTATCACTGTAGAATTTGAGAGGAACAACCTCTGATTGCCTGACTCACAGAATGAATTATGTCTACCCAAGTAAGCCTGTGGTCACCATAAAAAAGTAACTCTTGTCAAAGTAAATAGCCATTAGGCTCCAAGGTCCTTCCTGAAGCATTGGTCTTATCTCACAAGACTCTCAAGGGCCTGATGGGATAGAGGTGAAGCATCACTCCATTTCATCTCCTTAACTTCTACTTTTTTCATTAGTTGAGTCTGAATTCTAGGAAATTCTACTGAACTTAAGATCTGTTAAAAAAATCTCATCACTTCTAGCTTTTAGTATGAATTTCAGGGCCGAGTCAATAACACTGTTCTCTGGTGGGTAGATAATGGACTGGGACAATACGTTTTCTCACCATCCTCCTTCAAGGGTTCTTATTGGACAAAATGAAATGCTGACATTTATCTCATTTATCTCAGTGGTGCCCAGATAGAATAGGATCCTGCTGACTGTAGTGACTTAGAAAAACTACCAATGAACATTCTATTGTATTGTATTTTTATTTAGTTTGTTAAACATTACCCAGTTAAGTTTTTTAAAAATGCTTACTTTCTATCTTAGTAACAACTCTAAGACAGAAGGGCAACAGTTAGGCAGAAGTGAAGTGACTTGTCCAGGGTCACACAGCTAGGAAGCATCTCAAGTCACATTCAAACCTAAGTCCAAACTCTAGGCTTGGCACTATCCACTGTGACACCTAACTGCCCCCTCCCCAATTACTTTTTCATCTGATCTGGGCTCCTTTTTGACATCTCTGCTGTATATTTTAAGAATAATTCTTTTAAATAATTCTTTAAGTGCTCTCATTTTAATGAGAACCCAAGGGAACACTAACCAAGGACCAATCTGCACTCAGGGCAGATCATGTAGATCTCCACCGAAAAGGTATCTAAATGGTTTGAACATGTAACTTGGAAGACCACCCAACCTAAATTAAAATGAAAGTTTTATATTTATCTTCTACAGATTTTTCAAAAGTAGATAAAGTATCTAAATGGGAACCGTTTGAGTGCTTTTGCACTATCATACATTTAGTTTACTTTATAACTTAAAAAACTTTCTATTACTAACAAAAAAATCTAATAATACCTCATTTCTTTTAAAGCCTCCCGGCCAGCGAGAAGCTTTATGGTAGGAAAATAGAAACAGAAAAGAAGTTTTTGAATCCCGCGAAGGGCGTGAAAGAGCCAACCTTTGAGATATGAATAATGAGTCAGTAATCAATTATTATTAATATTCAGGAGCCACAGCCATGCTCCGACCACTGGACGTTACTTTTAAGGCTATTCCCATCCAGTGATCCCAATTTAACACTGCACTGATCAGAGGATAATACTAGCTCAGTAGGGAGAGAGATTAGAGACTGAAAGAGTTAGACAATGCTAGGTATTAGCATAGGAAAAGAGAGAGACAGAGAGAGAGACCTGACCGAAGGGCCAGGCCTCAGGAAAGAAAAAGAGGAGAGAGAAAGGGGAGAAGTTAGTCTGTAGGGCAAACCTGTAGATGTCCTCGAAGTGGGCGGAGCTGGCTGTGTTTCTCCGTTTTATTCTCTTTGATATGCAAATGAACTCAATACATATTGATAAGTTACATGATGCCTCAATACATATAGATGAGTTACATAGTGTATTGCCATTGGATAATTGCAAATTATGACAAGGTGAAGGTGGGGTTATTATCCTCAGGTGAGTGAGACAAAGGGAAGCAAGGTTTCGCACCCTAACTTCAGCCACGCTGGGAATAGAGTTCATTGCCATGAGCAGAATGGCCATGTGTTCACTCACAATCCTTGCTTCTCCACAATACCTATGCGCTGGACTGCTACATCATTATATTGTTTTGTACTGACAAGTAGACTCCAATGAGCATTTTCTAATAGCCATTTTGGTCTGCTGACCCTGAAGATTTAGAACAATCTCAGAATCTTTATGTATGCATCTATATATATATATGTGTGTGTGTGTATGTATGTATATATGTATATATATGTATAATGTGACATCAAAAGGGAAGTGGGATTTTGTAATACTATATTATTTGATTTTCAATATTGTTTGGCAAGGATAGGTGTGAATATTTTAAGTCCATAGCTCAGAAAGATAATATTAAACAGAAAAGATCACTATTTACAGCATTAAATTATCACAAATAAAAGTTTCTTCTTCTAACATGAGTAAAATCTAGGCTATTTTAATTTAGGAATTGCTCAAAGCATGGAGGCATTTATATATCAAGCTTTGCTTCAAATTCAACCCATATCAGCATTAAATAAAAGGTATTACAAATCAATGGTTATCCAGAAACTTATATGGAAAGAGTAGGTGGTCTCCCCTCAACAAAAACACAGAGAACAGGCTGTCTCCAAGGAGAGAATTGTTTCATAGTATGAATACATATCAAACTTGCTTTCTGGTGGTAAGAAGACTCTGGTTGGGGAGGGTGACAATAGCTAGGAACAAAAGCAATGTAAAGATGTATTGCTTTATCTACTCAGAAGAAGAAAACTTGAAATTTCTGGCTATGTGATCACAAAAGACTTTCCATCAAGTGTAAATCTGACAATATACCCTTAACCAAGTAGACTGATGTATCTGAGATTTAAATTGTATTCCCTGGATTTCTGGGACTGAAACAAGAACAAGAGAAATAAATAAGCCTATAACTCCCAGTGCTGCTATGTTGTTGAATCATTTCAGTTGTGTCTGCCTCTTTGTGACCTCATTTGGGGTTTTTATGACAAAGATACTGGCGAGGTGGGTCATTTCCTTCTCCAGCTCATTTTCAGATGAGGAAACTGAGGCAAAGAGTGTTAAATGACTTGCCTAGGATCACACAGCTTAGGAGCCATTTGGGGCCAGAAAACTCAGGTCTTCCTGACTCCCAGCCTGCACTCTGTACACTTCCCCATCTAACACCATGTGCTCCTATTACAGGATGTCAAAATTGAAGTTTTGGTGAAGATTCCCATTCGTGTCTCAGTTGCATTTACTATCCAATGCATCCATTCTGCCTTTTGAGATAATGAAAAATGGTTTCCGTCCAAGCCTCTTCCCCCTGGACTACGCAGCAGTCTTCTGGTAATTTTACCTGCCTCAAGTCTCTCCCCATCAGAGGCCTTCCTGCCACACTGCTGCCAAAGTGACTTTCCTTAAGGGCAAACCTAATCTTGTCATTCTTTTCCTCAATGAACTTCAGGGGCTCCCCTCTGCCTCTAGGATAAATTATCCAATTCTGCATGTTTTCAGAAGCTCTTTCCATCCTCTGAATGATCTTCATTATCTGTAGCTCTGCTTCCTGACTCTTTGGTCCTCACACTGGCTTTCTCTTTATTCCACAATGGTTCACTCCATCTGCCATCTCTGTGCCTTTGCACAGACTGTCTCCCATTCCTCGATGCACTCTCTCAGGCCCTTTTAACTTCTGGAATCCCAGCTCCTTTAGGGCTCAGCTCAGGTGCTGCCACCCCCTCTCCCCCAGTGCCTGTCCTGATCTCTTCCCAGTGATGTCTTGTTAATATTCTAGATGTATTTCTCTGCAGATGGGCAAAGGGGGCTGGGCCTTATGTGGGAAAGGATGGAGGTGTGGCCTGGGGGTGCGGAACCTCCTATGGGAAGGCAGGTGTAATCGGGGGGTGGAGCCTTGCATGGAGAGGATATTTATGTGCAGGTGGGGGCGGGGCCTCATTTGGTCAGGTGGGAGAAGGCACAGTCTGGGGCGGGGCAGGGCTAAGTGTGGGGAGGAGGTTTGAAAATGAAGAGAGGGAATGGTGTTTGGGATTGGAGAAAGGGAGGGGTGGGACCTAGAAGGGTAAGAACGAACGGGTGGGCACAATCTCTGAAGGGGGACAGTGCCTAAGGGAGGATGAGCTCTGAATGGAGAGGGAATGTTCTTAGCTGGAAAGGGTAGGGTCCGATTAGAGGAGGGGCCAATGTTAAGGCGGGACCGGCTCATTTGGGGGTGGGGGGGGGTCTAAGGGTCTAATTTGAATAAGAATAAAGAGGGGCAGGCTTTATCTCGTGGAGGAGGGTCAGGAGCCTAGAGATGCTGCAGATTTAGTATAAAATTCTCTATTTGGTATTTAAAGCCCTTCATGACTTCCTCTCACTTCCCACCCCTCTGTCTTTACCCTCTCCCAAGCTCTCTTGGCTGTTAATTGTAGAAGATCCTCTATCTCCAGCCTCTGGACATTTTCCCTTGCTGTGCCCCTTGCCTTCTCTGACTTCCTTTTTTCTTTTCCAGGAAAATTTTCTCAGACTGTTTTTTATTTCAGTGCCTCCCTAGGGGCGATTTTCTTCAGTTTGTGCGTTCTTTATCTTGGCTGCACATCCTGGTTTGCATGGTCTCCTTGAGGCCAGAGACTCAACTTTTTACTTCCTCTGAACCCCGGGGGCTCAGCACGATGCCCAGAAGAGAGCAACATTTATTCAATGCAGTTACTGTCTGAGATCGAGACTTGAACAGATTGTGGGGGAGGAATAAGATCCTGAGGTAGGGTTGCCTTGGAAGGGAGAATAGTGATGGTTAATGGAGGGCAGGGAAGAGTATAGCCTAGACTGAGGAGGAAGAGTCTTGTAGTGGGGATGTTGGAGGGGGAGGGGAAGAGGTGACTTCCGGAGAAGGCAGGAAGGAGGTAGGGTGAGCCCCTGGAACTAGCGGATGAATATCCCGAAAAGTTTCCAGGAGTCTGTGAGAACCACTTTCAGAACCACTAATCCGTCATTTTAATGTAAGCATTTTTGCTTAGAGGGAGGGGGACAAAAAACGAACAGAGTTATTCTTAGAAACTAAACATCTTTCTCTAAAAGTCTTTCGAGGCTTCAATTCATAGTATTCCTAGGTAAGAGACATACATTTAATCAGAATTGAGCAAGAGTGCACAGTTTAGGCAATAGTCCAATTAAAATGGGTATTATAAAAAACAAACAAACAAACAAAGCAAAACAAACCAAGCCAAATAAACAAAAATTTGCTTCTTGAAGCAGGATAGTTTCTTTACTTTTGTCAAAGCCAAGGAGAATGATTTCCATAAAATTGTTCTTTGGCTTCTCCTTTTCGGGAGGCTTCTTTCCAGCTGGTCAAAGAACTCAAGAAATTTTCCATTAATTGGAAGAATAAAGGTTCTTTTCCTTCTTATTATCAGAAAATTAACCTAATCTGGTCAAGGCATGGGGATAGACAGACCTTAACTAAATTGAGGTACTCCCTATTCCAAGTTTGTTCATCCTCCTCAATCCATGTTCTGGAATTTTAGCACTCATTCCTTTAAAAAGAAAATAATAATCATTACCTTCTCTCTTAGAAATTATACCTTTGTGGAAGATCTGGAAAGAAAACTTGGGCAGGGAAGGGATACTTCTTCAAGAATGACCGGCTCCAATGATTAGCTTAAAAATAGAGAACTTTATTAAGTTGAATGACCAGGAGGCAGGTGCAGGTAGAATTCTGCCTCCCCAAAGAGATGGAGTTTGGGATTCTCATTCCCTTTTGACAACAAGGGTTACTTGAGCAGAGCTGAGTTGTTAGGCTGATGTTACTAAGTAACCAGGGATAGGGTGGTGTGTTGTGCCTTGAAGACAGAAGGGGCAACCTGTGCAGTTCAGGGGATGATTAGATGTCTTGGATACAACCCAATGCTTAATAAAGTAGATCTAGGAGGTGCATATCTTTATTCATCAAAAATCTAGGGGAGAAGCCAGAGGGATCTTTCTTTCTCTTATGAGTCTTTATTGTAGGTTTCTGTTGCTAATGATCACCTTTCCTCAGCACTATAGGAATCCAAGGAAAAAAGTTTGTTCTAGTGTCCTGGGATACCTCTGGGATTTTGGGGTGCTCAGGGGAAGCCCTGAATCTCATGTCAATACCAATATGGATTCTAAGGCAGAAGAGCAGTAAGGGCTAGTTTTTTTTCCCTCCCCTATAACTCGTAGCATTCATTTAAAAAAAAAAAAGGCTCTTACCCCCAGACTTAAAATCATTACTGTGTACTGGTTCTAAGGCAGGAGAATGGTAAGGGCTAGATAATGGGGGTTGAGAGACTTGCTCAGGGTCACACAGCTAGGAAGTGTCTGAGGTCAGATTTGAACCCAGGACCTCTTGTCTCTGGACCTGACTCAATCCATTGAGCCACATGTACCTCCCTTACATATTTTTCTAAGAGAAAGTGGTTAGATTTTTAAACTAGGATAATTTTAAAATGCTTTCTTCATGTTTCCATAAAGGGCAAGGGTAGTCTGCTTCTACATTCCCCATTGCCACTTCTAGAATATACAATCATTGCTCAGTTGTCTCTCCTTTCAGGTTCACCCCATTCAAATATGTTACCTAATCCAGATCTTGATGCTTGGTGCCTCCTATCTCCAGGTCATTTTCCCTCATTTCTTAATAACTTTATCATATGTCTCACTGTCTTTCTCTCTACCTGTACTCAATTTCAATATGCATGCTGATGTGTCAGCAAATACCCTAACTTTCCAGTTCTCCAATCTACTCAGTTTTCTTGCCCTACTCTTCCATTCTGTGAGGGTTAAAATTAATGGTTTAACTAAAATATGAGAGAATGTGGTCACCAAAATTATAACTCAAGTCAAAAATGACTTTTTATTTACTAGCTTTATTTGCAAAATAGAGGAAAAGAGTAAAGTAGAGAAATGTGAAAGAGGACAGAATGAGAAGTCTGGCTTATCACTCTAAATGCTTCTCTGGTGCCTGGTTAAACTCAGGCTGGGCCAATTAGCCCTCCAGTGGAGGGCCCTCATTTGGAGGGCTGTTTAGCCAGAGGGACCTGGTGATGAATAACCATGAGGCCTCCCCCAAGACAGGGAAGCCTTTCTGGAAACTCACCTCTCCAGAAGTGAAGAAAGGAAGGTCAGTTTTTTTCCACTCATCAATCCAAAATCCAAGGGGAGAAGATTCCAAAGTAATCTTACCAAATTCTAGGATCCCAGGTTCATGTTGAAGAAGCTGATCCTCTCCCAGCCTCCATAGCCTTGAAAAACTGACTCACAGGAAGTTGCAGTCACTTTCAAAGACCTTTCTTCTTGTCACTTCCTGTGCCTTCCTCTACTTTACAGGAACCAATTGCAGTCTATAACTTTGCTTCCAATAGCCCAGGGGGCAGTTAATAATTTCTGAGTTGTCAACCATTTTAGCAAGTGGGTTGGAGACATCCCCCATTTAGGAGTTAAGTAAGATATATATGTGTCTGGTGATTAAATTTAAAAGTAGAGGAGGGGTGAGTTAATCCCATCTTCACAATCACCCCCCCAGATCCTTTGGGAGATTAGTCTCCCCAATGGATCATTTGACATAATCATCTTATACCCCTAAAAATCTTCTAACTACGGGTGCATACTCTATTGCACATTCTAAGAGGAAACTACAATAGTTAGAGATAATGGGGAAATAGAAGAGAGAGAGAGCAAATCACTGTTTGCTAGGAGCATTGACAAAAAGCCAATTAAGGGGCAGTCCCCTTTGGCATAAAAATTTACATTAAAAATAAATGTGTTCAATCTTCTTTCAGTTCAATCAATTGTACCCCACAATTCATTCTGGATCTTCTGATGCAGGGTAGGTTTCTGTAAACATCTTTCCCCAAACAGTTCATTTTCTGGATTCAAGGAGTTAGCAAGCTTCTTTCCCTGAATTTTTTTCTCAAAAATGTTTAAATCTTGGATTTTATGAAAATTATACAATCCCCCTTGTAAATCTTAAAATTTCTCAGACTTGTGAATGTTAAAAATTTCCACATTGGGGAATTTTTCATTGGGACAATTCCCTATTAGGGACCATTCCCCATCTAAAATGTGAGAACTCTACTTGGATCAGAAATGGGAGGACCTCTGCTCCACCCGTACTTGGGACTGCTTTGGGGGAGAGAACTCCTTGCTAAACAATGAGGGTACTTGGGCCCATACTTATAGTGAGGCAAAAAGTTCTTTAAGTCATGTCTATTTTTAGAATTAATACAATGGGGTGCTAAGTTCCTATTTAAGGTCAGGCAACTTGTAAACTTGCCAGGAGCAAAGAGGTGAAAACTTATTCAGAAGTTTTTTTCTGGTACAAACTTACTAAAGGGATTAGTTGATCCAGCAGTGTTTTTAGAATGGGTTGTCCTTTGGAAAACGTCTACTGTGATTGGTAGATGGAAGAACTTAAGGGAGGTGACATAGGAGAAAACCCACTATATAAGAAAAAGCAGAATCTCTTGAAAATAAATCCTTTTGAGGAAAAGCTCTTGAGAGAAGCTCTGGAGAAGGGAAGCTCTTGGAGGATAATCTCTAAGGAGGTCTCACTGGAGCTCCTCTGAGGGGACTCTGTCCCTCTGGAGGCTCTTGAGAGAGGCCCTTTGAAATAGTCTCTGGCTGGAAGGCCCTTTGAGGAGGACTCTGGCTGGAACTCTCTCTGAGGAGACTCTCATTAGAATCCTTGCTTAGATAGACCTTGTGGTGAGTGAAAAAAGACTGACTGACTGATCTCTCTCTCTTAAGACTCAGGTCTAGGCCATGTTGGCTTAAGGCCCTTCATACTTATTTCCTTTTTCTCTCTTTCTCTCTTTCTTTGATTCCTCATTGTATTATTAATTAAATCTCTATAAAACCCAGTTGACTTGGGTATATTCATAATTGGGAATATTTCCCTGGCGATCACCTTATATTTGATTTAAAACAAGACACTGTAGTAAAACATATTTTCTGCGGTCACTCTTTTAACTGCCACAGTTTATGGCTACAACTATTTTAAATGTTATACCCTGAGGAGGGTGTTGATGTAAAAAATAGACTCGAATACAGGACTACAATCCCCACGAGCCTTTGCTCCACTTCCCCAGAATGCCTTTTAATCTCACCTGGGCCGAGATCGAGAAGGTATTTAAGCTGATTCAAAGGCTTTTGAGGGGTCTCTCTTGACTCTTGGACTTCTGTTTTGGGGCAGGCCTGGTTTTTTTCATAATGTAGGTGAGGTTGTGTCTAGGCCACTCTATGGCCTGGACACGTGTCTCTTATCCTATATTTTCTTTAATCCTTAATCTTCAATAAACCTCTAAAAAAATATAATACTCCTTACAGAGAGAAACTAATTTCTATCTGCCTCAGTCTCCCCATATCCCCTAAATTTTAATCTTTACATTGACCAACACCCAGATCAATTCAGCATACCTCATTGAGTTATAGGGTATATGAGTCAATTATCAGGAAAAAAACTTTCTGAGTAAATAAGCATAAATCCAAAACAGGTTCTTAAATCAGCATTCAATTAAAGTAATTTCTGTCCCACAAGTCTTTGGGACAAATGTAGTAATATTGTACTTACCCACTGGCAGCCAGGACTACAGGAAGTTGCCATTCTATAAGAGAGAAAAAAAGGACTAGATTTTTGTGTAAAAGGGAAATGTGTTTCTCTGGTCTGATTTTACCTTCACACCCAGGAATAGGAGAGCCAGGAGAGTAGCTAAACTTCAGTATTTGTCTGAATGTGGCACAAGAAAGACCTGTGTCTGACAAACCTCAAACTTCAAACAAGTCCTCTGTCTTGGCGCAGATCTCATCAATCCCACTGGGATTGGTGGTCTCCTTGACCTTGTGCTTGTAGGCACTGAGCAGATTGCTCTTTGTGCTCTCCTTAGCACTGCAGTGGCTCTTTTATGATCCTTTCTCCTGGAATCAGATACAATCATTAATCACAGTCCCATAATGTTTATCATTAAATGGCAGGTTTCCATAGTCTAAAAAAAGTTCCAAAGTCTTGGGTATTCATTATTACTAGAGTAAACATATATTTGAAATTTATATTACTGAAAAATCATAAAAAGATTAATATTGATTATATGTACTTCAAGTACAAGAAATAAGAAAGGGAAAATATTCCATGAAAAAGAAAAACAATAATAAAATAAAATTCAGGAATTCAATATATTTCCAAAACAATGTCCACTTGTCTATAGATTTTTATCTCCAATGTCTGTGACAGGATACAGTCAGTTTCAATAGAAGGTATTCTCTTTACATAAGAGCAATGAATCCAAGAGTCCTTTTCTCCAATTTTTATAGCTGTTGGAGTGGTCAACAGTACTTGAAATGAACCTTTCCAGGCAGGCTGAATTGCTCCAGCATGCTAGAAATTCTTTATGTATACCTTGTCTCCTGGGTTTATGTCATGAAGTGAAAACTGTATTGGTTCTGCTTGTACTGCAGCTCCAGAATCATTGAATTCATGCAATTTGTTCTAAAATTCATGTATATAGGAAGAAATAGAAGTCCAGCCCCCCCCCCCCATATAGAGGCAGGTCCAAAAATTATCTCAAATGGTGGGATGTGTAGATCTCCTCTGGGCCTGTTTTGGTGATAAAATAAAGCTAGAGGGAAAGCTCCAGACCATTTTAAATGTGTCTCAGTGCATAATTTTCCAGTCATAGTTTTAAGTTCTCTATTCATTCTTTCAGCTTGGCCTGAGCTCTGGGGATGATATGGTACATGAAATTTAGGAGTTATCTCCAAACAGGAATAAATGTGGAACAGGATCAAATTGGTAAAATACATTTCCCTGTCCGAATCAATTTGTGCTGGCAAGCCAAAGCAAGGAATAATCTCTTTTAAGAGTACCTTGGCAACAAGAGCTGTTGTGGCTCAGAGGGTAGGAAATGCTTCTGGCCATCTGGTCAGCTGATGCACTATGACTAGACAAAATTTATAATGTCTAGCTTTTGGCATTGAAATGAAATCAATTTGCAGATGTTCAAAATGTGTGAATCTTGAAATTTCTCAGATTTGTGAATGTTGGGACAATTCCCTATTGGGATCTTTCCCCATTTAGACAGTGAGAACTCTACTTAGATCAGAAATGGGAAGACCTCTACTCCACCCATACTTAAGACTGCTTTAGGGGAGAAAACTCCTTGCTGAGCAATGAAAAATACTTAAACCCATACTTAAGCCATGCCTATTTTTAGAATTAATACAAAGGGGTGCTAAGTACCTATAAAGGTCAGGCAACTTGTGAACTTACAAGGAGCAAAGAGGAAAAAAACTTACTCAGAGATTCTAGCCTACTCAGGTGTGAATTCAGAATGGGCTGTCCTTTGGAAAACGTCTACTGTGATTGGTAGATAGAAGAACTTAGGGGAGGTGACATAGGAGAAAACCCCCTATATAAGAAAAGGACAGGATGTCTCTAAAAAAAGTCTCTTGAGAGACAGTCTCTAAGGAGGTTGTTGAGAGAAGGACAATCTCTAAGGAGGTCTCTCAAGGGAGGCTGACTCTGGCTGGAACTCCCTCTGGGGAGACTCTGTCCCCCTGAATCCTAGCTTGAACAGATCTTATGGTGAGTGATTAGGACTGACTGATCTTTTCTTTTAGGGGCTTAGGCCTAGGTTGGCCAGAGGTGCCTGGGCCAGCCTATTCTTTTCTCATTTATTTCCTCTCTCTCTCTCTCTCTCTCTCTCTCTCTTTCTTTGATTCCTCATTGTATTATTAATTAAATTCTCTATAAAACCCAGTTGAATTGGGTATGTAACAGTTAAAATTTAGGAATATGGGGAGACTGAGGCAGGTAGAAATTAGTTTCTCTCTGCAAGGAGTATTATATTTTTTAGAGGTTTATTAAAGGTTAAAGATTAAAGAAAATACAGAATAAGAAAAAACACGTGCCTAGGCCAGAGACCTAGGCCAGATAACCTCACATCACGGAAGAGACACATCTGCTCCAAAACGGAAGTCCAAAAGAAGCGAGAGAGCAAAAACCTTTGCCACCAGCTTAAATCCTTCCTCGATCTTGGCCCACCTCAGAATTCCTGTGAGATTACAAAGCATCTTGGGGAAGTGGAACAAAGGCTTGTGGGGATTGTAGTCCTGTATTGGAGTCTATTTTTTACAGGTATATTCATAATTGGGAATATTTCCCTGGCGACCACCTTATATTTGATTTAAAAACAAGACACTGTAGTGAAAACATATTTTCTGCGGTCACAACTTACTCACCCTCTCTTATATTTATCACAATTTATATCTTCAACCATTTTAACTCTTACAAAATGTATATAAGCCAGAGGATGCGCACCAAATGCTTTGCCATGAAAGGAGTGCTGACTGAATGCTTGGCAGGTAAGGCAGGCTGTACACACTTTAAAAGCTATAGTAGTTATACCAGGGGCTATCCATACTCTTTTTAAGAGTCTACAATGCCATGGGTGCCAAAGTGATCATTTTTATGCATGGATTAGCATATTTGGTGATAAAAACTTCTAGGGAGCAGGGATTTTCCTTCAGATGACACCCATACTCCGTTGATCTGTTTTGCTTTGAATTTTTGCTTCCATTTTTCCAGGTCCTTTTCATTATAGGAAAGTGATAGAACTGATTCATTATTCATTGTCAAGGTTAAAATTAATTCAGACCCTTCTAAGGCCACTAGCTTTGCAGTGGTATCTGCTTGGTCATTTCCCCTAGAGATAAGGCAATTGCCACCTGTAGGGGCAGAGAAATGAACTATGGCTAGGGATCTTCTTTCTCTACCTCTTTTCTATATTTCTCTCCTTTACTATATTCATTTTACTATCTCTATTTTAATTAAACTAAATTGTTAAATTATTAAAAGCTGCTCTCTTTATTTTGTCAAAACTCCTAATTTAACCCTTACAATTCTATCTTAGCTACATATAGAGATTCTCATACCCTTAATGTTGCCATTACACACAAATGTCCCAGTTCCATGTTCATGTACTCTTTATGTCACAATAATCTGTTATCATTCCATCTGACCCTATGCCTTATTACACTTAATCCTTCCATTCCTCATTATTTTCTCAGGATATACCTTCTCAGTAAACCTAGACTGGTTATACTCTCCTCCCTTCTCAATCAAGGCCTTTTTGTGAACCAGTTCAACTCTGCCCTGTCATCTACCTTGTGATCCCTTGCTCCCTTGTCCTATTGCTAACCAAATCTTGCTAAATGTCAGCCCTGGATTACTGTCATCAACTGACTGTCATTCCTCTTCATGTGCTACTCAATGGATCTAGAGGAGGTCATTAAACCTTGACGACTGGGTCTCCTACAACTTTATGTTATCTAATCTTAACTAGGTTTCATGGCAAGAAGGCAATCCTTCTACTTCTCTTCATTTAACTATCCTCTCTACAATGATTGTTACAGACTTTCTGATCTAATCTCAAGCCTCTCATAACACCCTCTCTTTCCATTCCCTCAGCAGATGACATATTTCATATTGGACTCATTAAAATTGTGGCCCTTTGCTGAGAGCTTCTTTTCTCCTTTTTACCATTTTCCATCCCTCTGATATCTCCCAGTATCTCCTCTTTTACTCCAGTTTCTGATGAAGACATGTCCCTTCTGCTTGTCAAGGTCATCCTTTCAACATACATCCATCTCTCCCATATTCTAAATCAAATTGCACCCTTCTGGTCCCCACTATCATCCTGACTTCAAATCTTCAGTCTCTCCCTACCTAATCTCTCCCTCCCTGCTACTTACAGTCATGCCCAAGTCTCTGACATACTCCAAAAGATCTCCTCTGATCTTTCCACCCTAGCCACCTCTTATCTGTATTTCTCTTCTCCTCTGCTAAGCTCTTTGAATGGACTTCCATTTCTTTTCTTCTTACACTTTTTGAAATGTACTGTAATTTGGATTCAGTCAGTGAATGATTAGATGAATCTAATCTAAGCATTGTTAGACACTATGCTAAGTCCTGGGGAGACAAATATAAGCAAACTAGACAGTTCTATCCTCTCAGAGGGAAACTTGAAATCAGGAAGAGATGAGAGAAGGGACACAGATGCAGTGATATGGCTTGGGCAAGGCAGAGGAGTCATATGGAGGCCTGGTTCTAGATTAGATAAGAAAACTCATCCATTAGAGCCCAGGGACCTCAGAGACAAAGTCTAAGGTTCTAATGGGAGGAATGAAGGAGATAAATAACGTTTAGGCAGCATACTTTGGAAATGGCCAGGAAGTAAAGTTGCTTTCTCCAAAGATACCAGTGATCTCTTTATTACCAGATCTAATGTTTGTTTTAATTTTTCATAATGCCCTTCTTATTTCCCTGTATGTAGCATCTGACCCAATTGTTGAGCATTTCCTAGTGCATAGTCTTTCCTCTCTGGATTTTCATGACACTGCTTTCTCTTTGTACCTCTCTGGGCTCTCTATGTCTCTGGGTTTCTCATCCTTGTCATGTCACTCATACAGCTATGACCTTAGTCCAGACCTTTGTCACCTCTCCCCTGGACAATTATAATGGTCTTTTCATTGGTGTCCCTGCATCACATCTCTTCCTGCTCTAACTCATGCTCCACATAGCTGTACACATACCTTATAGTTCAATGATAGCAGATTTGTTGCCCTTCACACGATTCTCCCGATTTTGTGCCTTTGCTTTGGCTGTCTCTATGCCTGGAATGCTTTCCATCCTCAGAGCCTTCTTGGCTTCCTTTAGGGCTAAGCTCAATTGCCACTTTCTGTAAGACACCTTAGCTGGTCCCCTAGTCATGTAATAAAGCTATATTCCTTCAACACTGTATATTTTGTGTAACCCCAGGCCTAAAGCCCATATGTAGAGGATTCTCTCCTTTTTTGGTGGAGTGGGCAGGGTTGAGCTGGTGAAGGTGAGAGAGGAGAGCTCTTCAGTCTTCTTTGGAGCTGTTGAGTTATCTTTAAGGTGTGAGTGGCCATGGATATTTCTGGCTTTCAACTTCAAGAGAGAAGGTGGACCAGGTCAACAACACTTTGGGTTGCTGAAGTAAACAACACGAGAAGAACTGACAGTTTCTATTTTGCTCATATCACCAGCTTACTATTTTAGAGACGTTTGGGAACTATCCATAGGACTCTCTTTTGGTAGAGCTGAGTTATCTCAATCCCAATGGGAAAGCTCCTTTATTCTATATTGTCTGCCATATATTCTTCTAGGTATCCTTTTTCTGATTTCAGTTATGCTACTGACTTGGATAAATGGGTTTCTTGACTACTTTCTATGTGTTGTAAGAATGCAGATTGTATATACAAAAAGATGTACTTTTGATGTTATTGTAATGTAGTCTTAAAGGGTGCTTGTTTTGAAAAGGCAGCTGAGAGTTGTGAGATAGGAGCCTTGGTGGGTAGGCTCCCTCTCTCCTTCACTCTTCCTAGATGATGGTGCTGCACAGAAAGTAAGGGTTCCCCTGTTGTGAGAGGGTGATGGGAAGTTGAAGGAAGGTCTCCCTCATCAGGTAAAACTAGAGGTCCCCCAGATTTCCCTGGTATGAAGAAGTCTCTCCGAGTCTTTGACTCAGCAGGGGAGAGGTCTTGGTTAGCACTCTGTGGTGGTAAATCTGGCCACAGCAGATTCCTTTCCCTTTATGCTCCCAGCAATAAATCTCAAGAAGATATCTGACTGTGTATAAATGGTTTATGGATAATGATAATGAGGAGAGTTGGGGAGTTGGAATGAGGAAGTCTGGTTCCCTAATTTATGCCCTCCTATTAGGTCCTTCCCTCAAGTAACTCTCAAGTCAATTTGAGTTTCATCAAATCTTCCCACTAATCTCTAATCTTATTTATAATAGAGTTATAGTATTATAGGAGGGGATAGAGCAGGTGCAAAAAGGACAAGGGGGGGAGATCCAGGCTCTTCAGCAAAGAGTCCTCGACCCCCCAATATCAGAAGAGTTTAGACACTGTTGAGATGTTATTGATTTGTAGAAGTAACTTGATGGGAGTACTTTCTGGACAGACACAGATGAAATCCTCTATGGCTCTTGGCAAGGTCCCTAGCAAGGACATGCTGCCTGCCAGTTTGAGGTCTCAGCTCAAAAGCCTCCAGAGTTCTTCACGGAGCTTCCCAAGTCTCCTCTTCTCTCCCAGCATGCTTTGCTCCTTAATGGTCTCTGCTGTCACTCACTCTTCTTTCAAAATACCATCTTTTCCCCTTTTGCAATCAGCTCTTACAGTATATTCTTTGTGGAACTAGTATTTGGTGAGAAAGGGGTCAAGACTTGAATATAAAACTTAAGGTCCAGCTTCCCCTTAATATGAAACTGTGATCAGAAGTTAGATTGAACCCAAAAAACTCATACCTAGACTAAAAGTATTTAAGGGGGCTGATAAATATACTTTCAGCCTTATATTCCCCTTCCTCTGAGGAGAGCAGAATGATATCTTCTAGCTGCAACCTCTTGCTTCAATAGAAGGCTCTCTTGGAAAATAGTTGGAGAAGAGACTAGAGATGGATGTTCTGCTCCACTACCAGCCACATAAGGACACCCCAATGCTACAAGTGCAGAGGAGCCCACATGACTTGTGGGCCTGGCCACATTTATTTATGTTTTCTTCCTCATTCATATGTCCTTGAAGGCAGTTTATTTTCCTATTTTTGATTTTTCTATTTTTCCTCTGTGCTTAGCCAAAACTTAACAAAAAAGCACTAATAAATGATTATTGATGGATTGATTAATTGTTTTGCTGAGGTAAAGTGGCTTTTTGCTGAGAGACATGTTTATACTTGGAATGATGGGATAATCCCATATTGGCTCTTGCAATTGGAGGTTATATGTCAGAGGACTGATCACTTACTTTGTATGGCTATAAGGAGTTAAAGGAGAGGATTTATGGGTCTATTTGAAGTGATCTGTTTGTTAGGATGCAGCTAATGCCAGTTTCTCCCTGAAAAGTAAAGGGTAGGGAGGGAGAAGGTCTCTTAGGAATAGTATTTCACGCATGTGGCAGCAAGAACTTATGCTTGCCTAGGTGAGCCTGTTGACGGATTCTTCTTCTGTTTTGTGTTTCTGTTTCTGAGCCTAGGTCATAAAACAGTGATCCTGCAAAATCACTACTTTCAGCCTTGTTGGTTATCTCATGAGTTTGATAGGATAGGTTGTTCTGCAGTACCAAAACAAACAAACAAACAAACAAACAAACAAACAAACAAAAAACTCAGAGGAGAAAGTTGCTGGTACGAGAAGGATTCTGAGAATAAAAGAATCCAATTTCTGGGTTAGCTGGAAAATTTGGCCTTGTGAGCTGCTTGGACAGTACCAATTCAAGGTGAATGTGAAATAGCTTTGGAGTAATACTTCAAAATTGGCTTTATTTTTTTTTAGAGTATAGCAGGAGTGTTGGGTTAATATTTTGTGTTTTAAATACCTGTTAGTATATGAGTATGAATTTTCTGTTTTAAGGTTTTACTTTGTAGTAGAAGAAATAAATAGCTGTCCAACAACTGATATCTGCTTATATACTAAATACCTTTTCCTAAAGAGAACTCTTAACTAATTTTTAAGGAGGACTCTAGAGGAGACCCTATATATAACTCATACTTATGCTTTGTTTAATGGATTTTTCTCCAGAACTCTCAGATGGGGCTAATTAGTTATAAAGTTTGACAAAAATCTTATCCTCTGACTTTGCATACAGATACATGCACATATGTGTACATATGCATATATACATATTTAAGATAATATTCTTTTTGAATTATATGTCTATATTCCCATCCAAGTATACAGACTCCCTGAAGTTTGAGAGACTTCAAAGGCCATAGTGTCTAAACCTCTTATTTTATGTATGAGAAAAATGAGGTCTAGGGAGGTAATGTGAATTGCTTCAGGTCACCCAGAGACAAGATTTATTTTTTTAACAAATTTAAGTGTATAGGCATATTTTTTTTTATACATTTAAAAGCCTTATTCTGAGAAGACCAATGATTTTTTTCCCAGATGGCTAAATTTAGGGATCCATGAAGTAGAAAATATTAAGAACTTCAGGGCTAGAGAGAATAATAGACTCCAACTTAATTGTTGAGACTATTATGGAAGATCTCAAGATAAGCAAAAGAGTTTGTATTTGTGCATATGCTTATAGCTCCCCCAAAAGAAGCATGAAAAAGTGATTCCACACCACAGTGGACTTCAGAAGAGTTAGGAGTTTTGTGGTTCAGACAAAGTTTGGTAAAGTTATTATATTCCAAGGCAGTGACTTAAAGCAATTTCTTTTCCATGGTCTCTCTAGTGGCAGGCTGAAAAGAATCCTGTTTCCTGGCTACTCCCTATGCCCCTTACTATTGGGAAAAGTCAGATTCAAGGAAGAGACAAGATTTTTTAAAATGTACCATTATTAATAAGAAATAGTTTTATTTCTGAATGTAGCTGTATATGAGATATTCATATAAATACAAAGAGCCCTACTGTATTCAAGAAAAAAAGGGGAAAGTTGAAAATGACTGTTTATTCAGGGATCGAATGCAAAGGGGCAATCATAAGTTTTTGGTATCCTAAAATCATCATGTAGGAAAATCAATTTGTTTTACAAAGGTGGTAGTATCTAGAATGGAAAAAAAATGAAGTAAATCATCACCTAAAGTCAACGAGCCTTGATCCTGAAGTCTCTCCTTCAAGATATGTTTGAGGTGAACAAGAGTGAGGGGACCTCAGTCTTCAGATTATGACACATGCACTTCCTTTGCTATTATTATTCAGTTGGGTCTTCAGAGAATCGATTTGCTTCTGAAGCTCCTTTGATTCATTTTTATATCCTTCCTTTAGTAAATTTTCTTGTTCCTAAAGAGAAGCACACACAGTTTAAGAACATGGAACCAAAAAGGACCACTTGGAATTCTGGGGATATTATTCACTTTATCCAAGTAATCAGATCTGTAGAGACTCCAGAAGTATTTGCCCAAAGTTGTGGACTGGTATGAAAAGGACTCAAGAAGGGGCCAGAATGATAGCTTCTGCCACCTGGGACTGAGTGGATCAGAGAAGAGGTAGAGTGTGGTTTGAAGAGGCAGCAGAAAGCAGTTGGAAGAGAAGCCACTCCAGAAGGGCATAGGGAGAGCATCCACACCAGCACCATTAATAGCTAGTAGGTCTGTGTCCTTTGGCTGGAGCTGCTAGTATAGAACAGAATACAGGCTAGATTCCAGCCCTCTGTGTCTGCCTTCCCCACCTTGAAGAGGGTTAGTGGTTTTAAATCCAGGGCCATATGCCTCTGAAGTTGGTAAAAGTTGGTCTGTAAAGTACAAGCATATCAAAGCAAAATTTATTTGACAGATAAAGAAGTCAAATAAAACTCCAATGTGATTAATAAATTCCACAGTATCAAATATTAACTATCATTTAAATAGAGCTTAGAGGTTTGCAAAGCCCTGTATGCAACACACCCCAATGAAGTAGATCATAAAATGATTTTGTTATGTTATTACACGTGAAGAAACTAAGACATGGAGAAATGATGAGATTACGAGGCTCATTTGAGCCATATAGTCAGTGTATAGTGTCAGGCTCAGAACTCAGATCATGGGAAGAAAGGAAAAACAAATGGAATCAGCATCAGAGGTGAGAGAAGAGATACCAAGAGAACAGGATGTGTGTAATTAATGCACTGAAAAATGAAAGGGCCCCATGTAGGGAAAAAAAGAACAGAGAAAGACATAAAAGAACAACCAATGAGAATACAGAGCTGCATCAAATTAAAAACACTCAGGGCAGCAGGAGAAAACCAAATGAAGAGAGCTGAGCAAAATGTAAAGGATAATGAGCAAGACATTGGAGAACAACCCTAGATGTTTCCCAAACCAAAGCCAATATTGACAACAATATAGGATAATGATAAAAGAAGACAGATTGATGCCAACATTTAAATTAATTGGGACTCTAGAGGGTCTTAAAAAAACAACAAAAACTATTCTACATTTGAAGATATATGCAAGCAGATAATATTTCACAGAATATATCAGAGCTGACAAGACCCTACAAGTGTCAAGAATTTGTAGGATTTTAGCATAAAGAAATTGGAAACTCCTGATAAAACATTATCAAATTTCAGAATGATAAAGACAAAGATTAAAATGTCAAGAAGGAAGAATGAAGCTACTTTAAAAAATGCTCTGTCACTTTAGGTGGAGCCAAGATGGTGGAGTAATCCTCAGCAAGTTTGTGCCACCATGAGAATCATCCCTAACCAAAATTAAAATATTGCCACAAAATGAATAAAGGAGTGAAAGAATCAACAAGGAAACAGAGTGAAACAACTTTAAAAAAAAAACCCCAAAAGGTAGGCAATGGACATCTGGGGCACTGGGAGGAGAGGAGAGCAGAACCAGCAACAAGCTGTAGCAAGGAGGGAAGAGAAAGCCAAGAGCAAGTCACACCCCTCCACCTCACATCTACTGTCTGAGGTTCGGAAATCTATGCCCGAGCCAACATCCAGATCCTGAGACCCTGCCTCAGAAAACAGAGGTAAAAGCTAACCCATACCCCTTGAAATATTAAACCTGTGGAGAATTCTGGAACTCTAGCCTAGGGAATTCTAGTCTGGGCTTGGGACAAGGACTTAATTCACATCTTGGGGAGGATGATAGTACTAAGTACTGATCTTTTTGCCTAAAACTCAGGGCAGAGCTCAAAGACTGGACAACCAAAGGTGTGTCTGATTGGATCAAGTACACAGTGATACAAAAGACTTGAGACTGATCAATTGGTCAGTCTCTGACATGATTAAGATCAGAGTGAGATCAAAAGCTTACACTACTAAGCCTGAGGCAAATCTTTAACCTATCAGCATCACAAGGGTCAATTGAATCATCAGGGGGAGGGGGCTCTCAGAGCTCTCAGCCCTTAGACCATCACATCATCCCTCCCAGCCTACTTATAATTAGATAGGAAAATGAGCAAACAACAACAACAAAAAAAAGCACCTAACTCTAAAGATTTTTTAAAGTAAAAAAATGCTGATACATATTTGCCTAGAGTTCTTAGCTTTAAGGCAGGAAAAAACCTATACAATTATCCCTTCCACATCACAACTTTCTCCAGTGTGCTTTCAATCTTTTATGGATTGGGATAAAAAATGAAATAGAAATGTTTTGGGAATTTTGTGCAGATGATATGTGAAGGCTAGCAGACAACAGAGAATACATGGTCAAAAATCAACTCAAATGAGAGGGAGTGGCTGAAATCTTCTCCAAGTTTCCTTCAGGTCCCAAAGTTCTTTGAATCTTTATTTCACACAATGTTTTAAAGATTAAAAATAACTTCACATGCATAATTGCATGGATGACATACCTTGAGTTTCAGAGCCATGGCGTTTTTCTGTTCTTCTAACAGCAGTTTCCTTTCTGCTTCCATCTTTTCAGTCACCTGTTTTATGTGCTCTTGGTAGCTTCTTTCCCTCTGCTCCATCATCTCCTCGTTCTTCTTTTGCATTTCCTCCAACTGCTTGGCGGCAGCCTCTGCAGCTTCGGCTTTTACACGAGCCACTGAGGATGATGAAGAATAATTGCATTGAATTAAAGATAGGTGAAGGGCAATTGATTCTCAGAATACCATTCTGGGCTGGTTTGTTATCTCATTTTAAATAACTTTATTTCTTGGTTTTGACTACAGACTTTCTACTAACAAATAAGTAAACATACCTGCCCACAGACAGAGGAAGTTTTGGTAATAAGGAGGAACCCTTTCTGGATACCAATGGCCAAGTCTTTTTTTTTTTTAATTCTTACTTTCCATCTTAGAATCAATACAGTGTATATTGGTTCCAAGGCAGAAGAGCCGTAAGGGTTAGGCAATGGGGGTTAAATGACTTGCCCAGGGTCACACAGCTAGGAAGTGTCTGATATCACATTTGAACCCAGGACCTCCCATCTCTAGGCCTGGATCTCAATCCACTGAGCCACCCAGCTACCATGTGGAAGGATTGCTAGAAACACCTTCATGGGCTTCTCACCTTCAATATCTTTTTCTTTTGTTGAGAGTGATTGATCTGCCTGCAATATTGCCTCAGATACATCTTCCTTAGATTTCAGGTATTCCTGCAGAATCTCCTCAGCCTGATAATGAGAAGACAGTGACTTAGAAAAAGAGAATAATGATGTAAGGGTAAATTCAGTTTGGTTGTTCATGTGGCACTGGCCTTGACAATGTGCCATTCCAGTTGATATTACTATGCTTCACTTCAGGGCTTGGAAATGGCTCCTAAAGTTCCTTTTCTTTATCCCTAGTCTGAATCTATTGCTAATGGGAGGGTTCACCTGTATCCCCTTCCTGGGCTTCTGGTAGTAATTCTGTTTCAGTTCCTTGATCTTCTGCACAAAGAGACGATAGCCCCCTGGTTTGCTGAAGTCACCCCTCTTCACTGCTTCCTCCAGAGGACAGAAAACTTCCTGAACAAATGCTTTACACCGTTGTGCTGACTCATTCAGGTTCTGGTTACAGAAGGCATCTCGCTTGGCTTCTAGCTGGCCCTTTAAAGCAATAAAAAAGGAAGTGAGGTATAAAGAATATAGTTGGGAGACTATATCAGGGACTTATCAGAATTTCTAGAAATGCATTTAATAAATGCTGTTCCCCCTTCCCACAGATGCATGTTCAGGTTATCACTCCATTTTTGTTGGAAATGGGAGTTTCTGTTTCAGAATTGCCAGCTTTTCCCCTTATTACTTACCAGCATCATGCTCTGGTTCTAGATTTGCTTTTATAGGATTCTCTGGTATATCTATTGTGAATTTTAAAACTACTCAGACTCTAAAAGATTTGATTAAGCTATTCTCCATTTTTAACAATGAAGATACTTAATTGGGAATGTATTGGAAACTTTAAAATTACTCCACCCTACTCAGACAGTGCCTTAGGGGAAGATAAAGTTGCAAATTCCTGATTGAACAATGAAAAGTCCCCAACTCATACTTATAGTGAAGCCAAAACCTTGAGCTAGGTGGTCTATTTTTAGATCTAATACAAAAGGGTGCTAAGTACCTATAAAGGTTAAATTAGTCACTAAAAGGTCAAGCAACTTACAAAAGGCAAGCTTAACAAAAGAGGTGTGAAGTTTTAATCTAACCAGAGAAGGTGAGAACCAAAGAAGATGAGAACTAAGAATGGGCAGTCCTGGGAAAAAGCATCTACTGTGATTGGTAGATGTGAAAATTTAGGTGAGGTGACATAAGAGAAAATTTCTTTAAAAGGAGAATTCAGTTCAGTTTGGAAGTTGAATTGGAGTTGGAGTTCGGAGTTGAAGTAAGGATATTTTGAATGGAGTTCGCAATTGAACCCAGCTTGGAGAGGATCTTGTGGTGAGTGATAAAGACTGACTCGCTCTCCCTTAGGTTCAGGCCTAGGCCATTTTGCCTTCTAGGCCCTTTTATACTGGTTGGCTCACCCTGAGCCAGAGCAATTAATTCTCTCTCTCTCTCTCTCTGTCTCTCTCTCCCCTTCCCTTAATTCCTCCATTTATGTTAAATTAAAATCTCCATAAATCCCAGCTGACTTGGGCATTTTCATATTTTGGGAATTTCCCATGGCAACCACTTATTTTAGATTTAAATCAAAACACTAAAATTATCTTTACAGTTTGGCCAAAACATTTACAGTTTTGGGCATTTACAGTTTTTTAACATTCACACTATCCTGAGAGATTTTTAAGGTTATGGGAAGAAGGCAAATGATTCTGGATAATAAATAATTTCTTAGAAGTCCTTTCCCTTGTCATCTTTGCCTTGTATCACAAGCCACAATTCTTTAAAATCCTTCAAGTATATTTCCCAATTTCTCAAAATTAATAATAAACATACTACAATACCATAGTTGGCCAGCATCTTTTAGAAAACAATGACAGTGTGGCTTTTTTACTTAAAGGAGGTTGCAAATGGTCTTTCAGAGTCACATGACTGATTGTAGACCAGGACCTTAGGCTTTGTTAGCTATAGTTCTTAGGAAGAGCCTCTTTTTCCTTTCTGAGCCCACTCTCTGTCAGATAGACCCTCCTGTCCTATGAATAAGAGCAGTCAAAGTACCGCCAATTCCTTCTGAAATTTTTGGTCCACATCCTTGAAAGAGTCCTTGATGAAGATTTCAATGGCTTCCTTCTCACAGGTGCTGTGCACATCCAACAGCTCTCGAAGAGTTTCTGTGGGGAACTGAACCCTTTGTCTCATCATCTTCTCATAGTACGTAAGGGCCTTTTGAACTGCAGCTGAGTTCTCTATTTGAGCTAGTGCTAGAACTGCGTTCTCCATACATGGCATATCCCCACTGGTGATGGCCTCAACATAGGTCAGGACCAGATTCTCTAGACCTATAGAGTAAGCAAAAATGGAAGAGGTCAGAAATATTAGTAAAATGGTCAGAAACTATCATGCTAAATAATGGATATATATATATATATATATATATATATATATATATATATATACACACACATACACACTTCACTTTTCATTATATCTTAATTATTTCCCCTTTGGGGAAGTATTAGGCATAGAGTATTGATGATTTTCAAATTAGCCCTTTCCAGCTTTAACATTTTATGATTCTGAGGAATATTTAAGAAAATTTTTGACATGGAAGCAAGAAGTATCCAAAATGGAAATAATGAGAAGCCAAGGGTAAAAGAGATAAAAGTACATATTCAATCCTGAAGAGGGTTGACCATTCTCTTGATAGTTTCATTTGTCTTCCCTTTGGGCATGGGGATTATATTATATGTAATTATATTTTAATTATTGTACCATTGGGGAATGAACAGGTAAGGAAGGTTTTCAGGTTAACTCTTTCTAGCTTTAAGTTTTTATTATATTTTAGAGAATTAAAAAAAACTCAAAAACAACTTTTAGGACATTTTCTGAGGAAGAGGAAGGAATATCCATAATGGTAATAGTGGATGAGAGACCATGGACAGGAACCTGGAAAGGTCATTTGTTATCTAATCCAGCTGATTATATCTTTATCAGTGGCTCTCCTCAGAGGGTACCCTTTTACACTTCCCTTTCCTGTTCCCTCCAATGCAGCAGAAGAAAATTACTGGAATGATGAATAGGAAGCAGAAAGGACTCACGGGGCCCATTGACTTGGATGCCTCCTTGGAGAGTTTTCACATTGGCGTCCTGGAAGATATAGAGGCAGAAGCTTTCAACTTGTTTCACAAAATCAGGATCCAGTTCACTGTCATGAAGCTTCTCCAGCTGGGAAAGCATCTTTCTGTGGGCAGGTCGGTCAAAGATAAAGCATTTCTTCTTGGGGAAGAACTGGCGGATACACTGACGAGGTAGGTTGAACATTTTAACTTCCTCAGGTTTACCTGAGGGAAGGGAAGGAGTCTTGTAATATAGAATAAAGCCCGGAATTCAGACAAGCTCTTTAAAATTATGTCCCCTTTCTGGGACCTATATTTGGACTGAGATTAGATTATTTGGGCACAGTTCTGTGCATGTTGACTTGCTCATTAGAATGAGCTCTTTAAAGGTAGGGCCCATTCTTTTTCTTGGTCTTTTTATACCCAATACATAGCAATGTGCCTAGCATAATAAAGCTACTTAATAAAAGCTCATTGAAGGTAATGATAATGATGAAAATGAGACAATAAACTTGTTTCAAAGATAAGAGAGGAATTCGGTTGTTTACTGTAGCCAGTAGTCTAGACTTTAAACCCAAACTGAATAACTTTCCTTGGGTTCAAGTAGGAAAAGAACCAGAATTAAAGAATAGATTCAGGATGTAAAATCAATTCTGGAGAAGGTTTCTCCCTTCCCTCCCCATCATTGCCCAACCCTCAAGCCCTGGAACCTTTTTTAGGCTTCAGTGCATTCTCCAGGTACTCATCAGGGGTGACAGGTTTCCCATCAATTTCCAGCTCCAAGCTGAAATCACGCAAAGTCCACACAAAATCTGGAAAGAAGCTCACAAATTCGGAGATATTTTCTACCGAATTGACTTTGGAGGAAGATTTGCTCTTGATGCGGTCTGTCAGCTCAGTCACATAGCTGGGGAATTAATTAAGAAAATATGGCAAAAAAAGAAAGGCACCAGTCCTTGTTCCACAATTCCTTCAATTCTCCAAACTCTTTTACTTCCCTTTGGTCTGAAAACAGATTACCTTTTCAACAAGGAGCATGAGTAATTTCTCTAGAAATTGTCATTTTTTTCATTTTATGTTATTTTCAAACCCGTCCTTAGAACATGAAGAACAGAACTTGGGCTTCAGAGAGATATCTGGAGAAAGTGAAGGCCCTCCCTTCTTCCCTTCCCCAAATCTACTTTTGCCCTGAATCACAGGAAGGATACTGGAGCTGATCCATGGCCTGTTGGTTGATGGTGCCCATGCTATTGTAGACAAAGGTGCTGCTCAGTAGCACGGCCAGGGCAAAGATCCATGTGTCGTTCTTGTTGTTTCCCTAGAAGTCAAAACACATTTCCTGTGCTTGTTACATGATACATTTCCACTCTCATGTCAGTTCCTGGATTAGCATCCCTGTCTACCAGAGGAGTCTAACTTGGGTTTTTGCAAGCCTACAACCTATAATACTCATGTGCTCTCCTTCATTTTCAATCTTGAATGATGTCTTCCCTTCTTACCTTCTCCACATCACCCAACCCCTCAGTGTCCAGGAGAACAAGGGTATGATTTGGCTTCTTGGGATGAGGAACACACCACATCCAGATGCCCTTGGTGTGAGACTGCACTGTGGAGCCAAGGGAGAAACCTGCACAAGAGTTTGGAGAGATGAGCATGAAGTAATCTGGAGACTGTTATACTTGATGAGTGTCTTAGGGACTGGTACAGCTGTGTAATATTAATCCTTTGCTGTAAGAATATTGACTATTTTCCCATAGTGGAGGAGAGAGATCATATATGAGTTAACCAGAACTTTAGGTTGAATTTTTAAATGAACACTAGAGAGATACAAAATTAGACCAGTTGCCTAAACTCCACTAGTGGGAATATTTTCTTGTGCTTCAGAGACCAGTAGAGACGCTTAAGAAGTTCTCTCTTATTGCTTCGGTATTCATCCATCCATCATCTAGCCATCTATTCATTCATCTATTTATTTAACTCACTTTTACTGAACACCTTTTGGGCTAGACACCCTCCTCCATACTACAAGTGGCACAATGATAAATAAGTCACGGTCTCTTCTCTCAAGGACTTCTGTGTTTTTAGGATAGATATGACATGCCTAGAAACTATATTAAAAAACCAAATATACTCTAGGGAAGTATATAATACCAAAGATATTCAGGGAAGAAAATTTCTTCTTTTGGTCCGAGGGTCTGGGGTCTTTACAAAGAGAAAGGGGGACACCTCAACTCGAATCTTAAGGGTAAATAGGTTTTTGACCTGGAAATATGGCTAGGAGGCATAAGGAAAAGTGTTTGTGAAGTCACAGAAGGGGTAAATTTATGACTATTTTGGGAAATAGTTAATCATTTGGCTTTCCTAAATTCTAGAATTATAAAGGAGAATAGTGTAAAATGTGCCTGGAAAGATTGGTGAGCGCTCATGAATTACAAAGATCCTATCTCTGAAGCCAGAAGAGACTTTGGAGATCATCTAATTTCTCCCCCTTCATTTTGCAGATGAAATCAGAGAAACAAGTGATTTGCCCAACTTAACTAATTGGTAAGTAGAGAAACGGGTTCTAAGCCCAGATTCCTTGGTTCCCTTTGCTTTTCTCTCAGTACCACACAGCCTTAGTCATAAAGTCTATGATATGATCTATATACTTAAACATATATATGTGTACAATAAAGCTGATATGCTTATAAGTTTATTATGTGCTCATGTAAATCACCTTTATGGTTATCCTCCTCCCAAACCAAGTCTTGGGTCTTGTTCTAAGGGGACACTAAGTTAGCACGGCGTACATCAGAGGGCATGAGGCCTCAAGCCTGGAAGACCTGGGTTCAAATCCCACCTTTAATACTTCCTAACTGTGATTATTGACACGGAACTCTGGGCCTCAGTTTCTTCTTTTGTAAAATGTTGATTATAATACTGGTAATACCTACCCAATAGATTTATTGTGAGGCTCAAAAGAAAGAAGGCATGTAAAATGCTTTGTCAGTTCTAAAGTAGTATTTTATATAGAGACATGTATAAATGTACATTCGTGGAAACTATGTATCTGTGCACACAGACATGTAATATGGATATACATTCCATTCTAGCCTATATGTAGATGAAGGCTATAATAAAACATATGTACGCATTCTGCTATACACCATATACACATTCTATACCATGTAGAGAGCATACATGATACACATCACTTATACATATGCCTATATTTGTCCTTAGGCACACTCCGTCTACATACAGCTGTCTATATGGCAGTTAGTATTAAGACGAAGTGGAAGAAACCTTCCTTTGTCTTCCTGATCACCGTAAGGGGTCTAAAGCAGAGGTTGGAACGAAGCCTTGCCTTTCCGCACGTCTCCTTCCTTGTCGAAGAGAAGCCACCAAGATGGATAATATAGTTTCCTATTAAAGGACCAACCACACATGCCATGACTTTGCTGATTGCACATACCTGATTTTTTCCCTGCTAGCTTATTCATCAGGTAGGACTTGCCAGTGCGATAATTGCCCACAATAGCCACCACCACCATGGGCTCAGTTATTGAAGCAAGGATCTTTAGCGATTTCTGGTTCACTGTCAATCGTCCATTATTGTTTTCAATTAAGCACTCCGGGGCCAACATCCGGACATCAGAGCCCATGTTGAGAGGGGTCTGTTTCTGCAAAAGGAAAGTCTGGTCAAAAATGCCTCGTGGTTATTTCTAAACACCGAGCCAAGATACACCCCCACAGGACTGCTCTCCTGCTGTCCCCGATGACTCTCCCCATATATTGTGATAGGAGCCTCTTCTCTCTGTGAAGCGCCAGAGACTTTTCCGAGGAAACCAGCCCAAACATTTGTGAGATCTAGCTTCTGTCTCTCTAAACCTGTGATCTGATTTAAAATGTAAAATATTTAAAAAGATCTGTGATCTGAAACACATGATCCACAATTTAAACCCAGAAGGAACCTTAGAACATGGATAGCTTAATGTACTCTCAAGGTTCATATGAGGTTCAATGATTTATTTAAGATCACAAAGGTAGTTAGTGGTATGGAAGTGTATCTATTAAGGACTCCTATTTCTTTAAAAATATTTAGAAATAATGTTAGGATGGACTTTACTACTAGTAGCAATACAATAATCTAGGACATTCCTGAAGGGCTTATGAGTAAGAATGCTATCCACATTGAGAAAAAGAACGATGGGAGTAGAAATGCAAAAGAAAAGCTTATGACTTATGACTTATCACTTGTTTATATGGATATATGATTTAGGGTTTTGGCTCCGTGGTAAAAATAAATAATGTAGAAATAGGTATCAAGTGTTAACATTTGTGTAACCCAGTGGAATTGCTTGTTGCCTCTGGGAGGAGAAAGGGAAAGAAAATGAATCCATGGAAAAATATCTAAAAAAAAAAGAAAAAGAAGTAATATTAGGAGAGTAACCTATTCTACATTCTTTAGTCTCACTTGGATGGAAAACCTAATTAACTGTATTTGATCAAATTCTAAGGAAACAAAGTCTTGTATGAAATAATTTTGCTTCATTATTATAGAAGGCCTGGCTTGTTTCTAAAAGGAGGGGCTTAATTGGCCCCAGGAGGAACCCAGGGTTCCTGAAATTGATAAGGGAAATAACTCAACTAAGAGGTGTAACGTGTTTTGATTATTCTGGTGAGGAGTGGCACCCCCTTTGTTCATCCTTAACCAGAAGTATCTATTTCTGGGAAACAAGTCTTCATTGTGTGGAAGCTGTTACTTTTGTTTTGTTTAAACCTGAATCTATTCCCAGAATAATGTTCTAAAATGCAAAAAAAAAAATACATAGAACTACAAAGAAATCAAATTATATTCCAGTAGAGTGCCCATATTATTAATAATAATAATAAAATAAAATAACTCATGGAGCCCAGGTTCAGAACTTCTGCCCTCATAGAGTTCTGAGAGCTTCTCCAAGAGGTTCCCCATAGGGGACACAATAGTGCCATTTAAGGGAATCAGTGGATAAAGAAGATTTGCTTTCCCTGTTGATTTCGTGTTCCTTCCTTCTTTTTTTTCTCTTTCAACAAGTGTGTAGCTATTACACATGTAATAGTGACAATTGATTTGGGAGATAAAAAGATATCTAAGAATCCATTCATAAAACCTAATCCTCTGTCTCTCAGATTCTAAACCTGACCTGGTATTTATCAGGTATGCCTGACATGGGGTCTGTGAACTTTTAAATAAAAAGTAGTTTGATATAAAAAAATAGTTTGATACAATATTTCAACATAACTGGTACCTTTAAAAATCCTACATATTATATTTTATGCACTTAAAATAATTGTTCTTTTTTTGGTACAATTTTTGTAGTTGGTTCTATGTCGATAGCAAAATATTGCTGTTAAAAAGAGAGGGGAGAAGCCTGGAGTAACGAAAAACAACTATATATCCTGACCAGGAGTGGGTACCAGGCCTCTGCCATACACATTGCCCTCTAATGCCCTCTAGTGGCACATATATCTATATATACTGGGGTCTGACTTGCATCCCACTAGTACTTTGGGAAAAGCACTTAAACTCCTTAGTGCCCAGTTTCCCTAATTTCTTCTCTTGGCAGAGTGATTTTTCTTAGCTTAAATTTGATAATATTTGTGAGCTTGGCTAGCATTTATCTAGGGCTTAAAGGCATGCAAAAAGCTTTCATAAATCATCTCGTTTCTCCTCCCACCAGTGCTATTACCACCCTCATTTTACAGATGAGTTAGTGAGGGGGGTCCGAGATAGCATTCAAACTCCAGTCTTCCTAACTCCAAGTCCAACGCTTTGCTGGCCAGGTCATCCTGCGGCCTCAACAACACAAGCCACATAGATTTTAAAGTTAACAGTAACTTTTCAACATCCCTGACCTAACTGGCTCCTTTTCTTTCTTTACTGCTCTGAAAAGCAGCCAAGAGGAACAGTGGGCAGACTGAGTTCAAATGCAGCTTTAGACACTAGTTTGTTTTAGTTTCCCAATTGGAAAAAGTGAGTATAGTAACACCTACCTCTCAGGGCTGTTGGGAAGAAAAAAGGAGATATCTGTAAAGTGTTTTGCAAACCTTAAATGCCAGCTGTTTTACAGACACACTGATTGTCGTTCCCTAAACAAAGGGCAGGACTGTTTCACTTTAAATTCTCTGCCTGCAAGAATCTAAAGGAGTTTCATCATGGGCATCTGTGGGAGCGTTTCATTAGATTCTGACCACAAGTTGTTGCAATGCCTCCTTCCAAATCCTCCCTACCATTTTAGAGATTTTTACTGTTCAAAGAACTTTTTGCATCTCTAGCATTTAACACAGTGCTTGGCACCTAGAAGGTGCTTAACCAATATTTTATTTAATTGTTTAAAACCCTTACCTTCTATCTTAGAATCAATACTGTATATTGGTTCCAAGGCAGAAGAGCAGTAAGGGCTGGCCATGGGGGTTAAGTGACTTGCCCAGGGTCACACAGCTAGGAAGTGTCAGAGGCCAGATTTGAACCAGGACCTCCCATTTCTGGGTCTGGCTTTCCATCCACTGAGCCACCTAGCTGCCCCCTTAACAAATATTTATTGAATGATTGAGAGAACAGTAAATTTATTGTGTGTGTCATGGAGGCCTTGGGCAATCTGTGAAAGCCTATGGATCCATTCTCAGAATAATGTTTTCTAAGGCACAAAAATAATATTGGATTTGAAAGGAAAGCAATTCTATTGAAATGAAAATGTAATTTTTTTTCTCATCCAAGATCGCAGACCCCCTAAAATCTATCCATGAACCCCCTTGGGTGCCTACAGGTGTCAGGTGAAGAACCTCTCTGAATAAGAACCCCAAGATCCAAGATTATAGTAAGGATTTAATTGGATGAGGGTAAGAAAATAAGAGGAAAAGGGGGACATCCCGTTGAGTACTGCCATTGTGAAATAGAAGGGAAGATCCTAAAATGCTCCTGAAATAGAGGGCAGAGGTAGTGCTTAGCACGGAGCAGGCATTTGATACTTTCCACTCACTCCTTCAAAATTTAAACCTGACCTGACTGATGCCTAATATTCTCCACTAGACAGTTTAGCCTATCTTGGTGCTGGTCGTTTTCAGGGAAACTGACTACCCCTTCAATCAATCAGCAGCATTTATGAAATGGCAACTGTACGCCAACCACTGGGCTCCGGAGGCAGGGATACCAGACAAAAGGGAAAACAACTCCTGCCCTTCAGGATCTAGCCGTGTAGCGAAGGTTTACAGTGAGAGATAAAACCGAAAAAAGGCGACTTCTCTGGGGCAGAGAAGAGACCCCAGAGACTAGGAGGACCAGGAAAGGCGTCCTGTACAAGTCGGGGCTCCAGCGTCGGCTCGCAGGGAACTAGGGAGTCCTCTGCCAGCGCGGGGGCAGGGAGTGCATTCCAGATGCGGAGCCAAGCAGTGCAAAGGGACTGAGTTGACCAATGTGCGTGTGTTGAGGAATGTTCATTAAGGCTGGGAAGGTGAGAAGGGGTCGGGTCAGGGGGGCTATAAATGCCAAGGGACACGTTCACACCCTGCGACCCCAAAGTCTGAGCGCCGTTATCAGCTTTCATGCCCTAAGACCTTGGGGGCGTCCGAACTGCCTTTCCTTTTCTGCAACCCTAACCCAGGGCTCCCAAACAGAATAAAGTCGCATTCTACTAGAATAGAAGAAAGCTACCGGGGGAGGAAGAGAAAATACGCGACAAATCCATACCAGTTCCCATTTCTTCGGACTCGCGTTTTCCGGTGTTTGCTCTGCCCCGGCTTTCTGTCGCTCCATCTGGACTGTTTGTTGGTTTCTGTTGTGGTGCCCCGACTTTTAAGCCTTGGGGATTTCCGGGTTTTCTAACTATGTTTAATGACTTCATAAAAATCCAACCTTCCAAAACTGAAGCAAAAGACCAGAAGTGAAAGAGAAAGAGAAAGAGAAAAAGAGCTTCGGCTTTGAGAAACCGCGCACCATAAAGGAGTTGAATGTGATGCTGAGAGCAGGTCCTCTCAGGACGCGATGTTACCAGCTTGCAAAAATCCAGATAGCAGGGAGCGTTGGAGAGTCCAAAACAAATTCATTCACACGTGACTTTGGAAGGTGTTGCACTTTTAAAGAGTTGGGTCTTTTGAAATTAATTTTCATTACATTCAGGATTTTATATTTCATTTCCTGTGAACGTATGGTTTCTCCTCCCAAGAGAATATAAACCCTTTGAGGGAAGGGATTTGGGGTTTTGTCTTTGTATCCCCAGCTGCATCTGGCTTAAAGAAGGTGATTAATGAATGTTTGTTGAATTAAATTGAAAAAAATTAATTTCCAACCAAAGACAGAACAATAGAAAGGTATGTTGTCCAGTTGCACCATCCCTATTTCCCTTGCTCTCTTACTGGTCTGAAACCAAAAAGCATCACTCTATACAACCAAAATACTCTAGTGTCTTTTGAGTGGCTAGATATTAAAATTTTGGTTTTTAAGGGCTTTTTTGAGTGAGTTGTTACCTGGCATTTTGAATAAAGAGGCTCTGATTTCTAGCCTAATAATATTGGGGTTGGAGATGAAGAAAGAAAGAGGGTTTCAACTTAGAAAGGTGATCCTGACCTGAGTAATAAACTGAGGGAGGATTTAGCTAAGAAAGGTGGGTGGCTGGCTTGGCTGAGGATGAGGAGTAAAAGAATGAAGGGTTTCAGAAGTGATGAGAGGAGAGGGATTTATGTTGAGAAGGTAGGAGGGCTCAGTCTAAGTCAGGAGGGTCCTGACAAATCAGAATTGTCTGAACAACAGAAGGCATCTAGTGTAAGTATAATCTGAAGAAGAAACTCCTCCCCCCAACCTCTAACATTCTTGACAAACTCATTCTTTGAGGGAAGAGCTCACTACCTCTGCTGAAAACATCTAATTCCACTTTTGGACAATTCTAATTAATAGGATATTTTCCCTTACATTGAGTCCAAACCTATTCTCAGCACCTTCCATCCATTACATACTTGTAATTCTACCATCTGGTGCCGAACAGAAAAGGATGGATAGGCAACCACAGAACAATTGATTGTCACATCTTTCCAATTGCAAAAGAGGTACTAATTTGAATCTTATTTCCAGAGCAAGAGGTGCCAAGCTGGGAGACAGAGTGTAAGTACAGATGGCAAATTAACCAAATAACTCCTGGTTTGCTGTTTCATGGACTCCAATGGTTCAGGCTCTGAGGTGTTGGCAGAGGAAGCAGAAAGAGCATCAAAAAGAATGCAGAAGGGAAAGGTGACTGGGTCAGGTCAAGGGCACACTCAAGAGATCTGAGCTGGAGGCAGCCTAGAGAGGTGTCTCATTAGACAAGGTGTCTGAAGGAAGGGAGAAGCTTGTAGGGTCACAGGACCATAAATGCACACATGAAAGGAACCTTAGAGGCAATCAAATCTATGATGAAAAAGAGACCATACTTATCTGAAAATTTTACTGCAAAGATTTTTTTCCCCCATTGGGCCACTCATTTCCCTTCAGATCCTAGGTGCATTATTTTTGTTTATGTAGAAGCTTTACAGTTTCATATAATCAAGATATCTATGCTTATCTTTTATAATTGATGCTGTTTCTTGTTTGGTTAAGAATATATTTCCTACCCATATCTATGAAAAGTGTTTTATTTGCTTCTTTTCTAATTGTTTTATAGCATGATTTTTAATATTAAGATTATATATCTATTTAAAAGGTATTGTGAAATATGATATAAGGTGTTGATCTAAGTTCAGTTCCTGTCAGATTTCTTTCCAGTTATCCTACTAGTTAAAAAAAATCAGAGTTATACTCCTAAATAATTTATATTTTCTGTTTATTATACACTGGATTATTTATTCAGTTCTGTATTTTCTGTTATTGCCTTTTTAGTCTGTTCTAGTAACCTACTTCTATTTTTTTTAACCTACTTCTATTTTAAAATCAATATCAGATGATTTTGATGACTGTTGCCTTATAATATAGTTCAAAGTTCTGTTTTTGGAAGTACTATTTTTAATTCATGCCAATATTAAAAACATTTTTTTGTTAAATATTTCCCCATTACATAAATTTTTTAACATTAAGAAAATTTTCAGTTCCAAATTCTGTCCCTTCTGCCTCTTGCCCACCTATTGAGAAGGCAAACAATATGATACCAATTATTCATATGCAGTAATGCAAAACATATTTCCATATTAACTATGTTGCAAAAGAAAACATGCACACAAACAAGAAAAATAAAGTAAAAATATGCTTTAATTTGAATTCAGAGTTAATTAATTCTCTCTTTGGATGTAGATAGCATTTTTTATCATGGATCCTTTGGAATTATCTTGTGTTGTAAATCATTGTTAAATTGTAAATGTAAATCATTGTCTTGATCAGAGTAGCTAAGTCTTTTGCAATTGGTCATTCTTATGACATCGCTGTTACTGTGTACAATGTTCTCTTGGTTCTGCTCACTCTTCTCTGCATCAATTTGTATGTTTTCCCAGGTTTTTCTGAAACTATTCTGATAGTTTCTTATAGCACACCAGTATTCTATCATAATTATATAGCACAACTTGTTCAACTATTCCTTAACCAATGAATATCCACTCAATTTTTAATTCTTTGCCACCACATAAAGCTGCTATAATTATTTTTTGTACAAATATTTTTTTTCATTTAAAAATATTTCTGAAATTCAGATCTATCAGGGGTATTGCTGGATTAAATACTGTTCACAGTTATATAGCCCTTTGGACCTAGTTCCAAATTGCTCTCTAGAATGGTTGGATGGGTTGACAACTCCACCAATACGGAATTAGGGTCTCAATTTTTCTGCATGCCTTCCAACATTTATCATTTTCCTTTTCATTCATATTAACCAATTTGATAGGTATAAGATGGTACTTTAGAGTTCGTTTTAATTTGCATTTCTCTAATCAGTTGTGATTTAGAGCTTTTACTCCTATAACTATATAAAATTCCTCCATACAATAATATAGATAGCTTTGATTTTTTCTTCTGAAAATTTCATGTTCTTAACCTTTGACCATTTATCAATTGGGGAATGACTTATGTTTTTATAAATTTGACTCAGATCTATATATATTTGAGAAATGAAGCCTTTTCAGAGACACTTGTAAAAAGATTTTCCTGTTTTTTGTTTGCCTTCTAATCTTGGTTGCATTGCTTTTGTTTGTGCAAAACTTTTAAAATTTAATGTAATGAAAATTATCTATTTTACATCTTGTGATGCTCTCTAACTCTTATTTGGTCAAAGATTCTTCTCTTAGAGGCAGCTCAGTGACCTGGAGTCAGAAGAATCTGGGTTCACATTTGGTCTTAGACACTTCCTAGCTATTTACCCTGGGTAAGTCACTTAACCCTCATTGCTTAATCCTGACTGCCCTGCTGCCAAGGAACCAATATGTAGTATCAACTCTAAGACAGAAGTTAAGCATTATTGAAAAGAAATAAATTCTTCCCTTATTCATAGATCTGACAGGTAAACTATTCCAGGTCCCCTAATTTGCTTATCCTATCACCCTTTATTTCTAAATCCTATATTTATTTTTACCTTATATTGGTATAAAGTTTGAGATATTGGTCTCTACCTACTTTCTGTCATACTATTTTCCAGTTTTTCCATCAGTTTTTGTCAAATAAATAATTGTTTTATGAGTTTGAATTTCTGGGTTTATCAGACACTAGATATGATCATTTACTACTGTGTATGGTAACCCTAATCCATTCCACTGATTCATCACTCTTTCTTAGTCAATACCAGATTGTCTTGATGATTACTGCTTTGTAATACAACTTGAGATCTGGTCCTGCTAAGCTACCTTTCTTCACATTTTTGCCCCCATTAATTCCCCTGATTTCTTGACTTTTTTGTTCTACCAGATGAATTTTGTCATTATTTTCTTCTTGCCCTATGAAATTATTTTTAGAGGAGTTTGATTGATGTGGCACTGGATAAGGAAGCTAATTTAGGTAGAATTGTTATTTTTATTATATTGGTTCAGTTTACCCATGAACAATTAATGCTTTTCCATTTGCTTAGATCTGACTTTATTAATGTGAAAAGTGTTTTGTAATTGTGCACATATAATTCCTGAGTTTGTCTTGGCAGGTAGACCATTTATCTCTTTTCATATAGGGAATTTTTCTTTTTGTTTCATCTGATGGCATGGCTGTAACTCTTGCTTTTTTGGATTTACCTTATAAATAATAATTTTTTTTCTTTTCTTTTCAGTGTATGGTTTTTCAAGTGTCCTTTTAAGCAACAGATTATAGGGTTTTGTTTTATTATCTAATCTGTTAGTTGTTTTTGTTTATTGGATTGCTTATTCAATCCACATTTAAAATTATGTTTTATTTTTACTCTAGTTTTTCCCCAAATTAGGATTTCCTCCTATTCCTTTGAAAGGAGTGTATTTTTTTCTTTTTATTTGTTTTAGCTTAATTTACTTTAAATCATCCTCAGTTCCTATGACTTTCTCTCACCCTCAATTGTCACGACCTTCCCATTTGTCATTCCTTTTACTAGTTTTGAAGTTTTGCTTAATATGTTAGTTTTTTCTTCTTTTTACCTATTTACCTAGTTATTTCCTTCTTTTATCCCCATCTCAGTTCAATTGAATATGATCCCCTTTCTACCCTCTGTCAATTTGTTTTGTTTGTTTAAAAATTTTAATTTTCATTCAAAGCAAATTTTCATTACTTTTTTTTTTCAAAAAAAGGATTTCTTTCACTCATTTTCTTCTTTGTTTATTTTTCCTTTCTGGTGATTCTCCACTTTTCTTTAGTTATTTATTAGATTCATGGCCTTTATGCTTATTTATTCCTTCTTTTGTCTTTGTGTTTTTGATGGAATTAAAATTACTAAGGTACCTAGTTTGAGTTCATCTTCTAAACACAATTTCCAAATCATTGATGTCTACATATTGTCCCACATTCCCCCTTTTCTGTTGTGTTTCACTCTTAGGAATACCAATTCCTAGAGGTGTTAGAGAAGATGGAAATTATCCAATATGTTCCTGATTAAGCAATTCATTACTACTTTTTGCTCTCCCCTTATGATCATTTTTTCTCCCATTTTCCATGAAATCTTTCTCTGCCTATGCCTTCCCCTTTTGATGTCAGTTGCCACCAGGGGCTCTGATTTGCCTTTTCAGGAAGGATGAGTGGTGTCTCAAAGCACAAAATCTCTGCAAATTATACACATCATAAGGACCCCATCTTTATTTATATATTATTTCTCTTCTGCTTTTGAAGCATTCAGTCCTCTTTTAGGCAGCAGGTTTGAAGACTTTTCTTTGGCTAGTTGAAAAGCAATGAGTTTTTGCCATTTTATCAGTCTCCAAATTTAGCATCTGATTGACACCTTTCTGTCAGTTGACTATTCCTGCTGGTATCTTCATCAACTTTTTTTATATCTGTCTAGCTCTGAGTCTTCTCCAGGCTCATTTCAGAGCCTTTTTGGTGGCCAGTGACTCATTTTTGCTTTTCAAAGTATAAACTCACAAAATCCAATTTTCTGTTTCTTATGAAACCAGTAGTCCTTATTTAATCTCCTCATAGTCTTCAACAGTTATTTGATTTACCATTTTGTATTATAACCTCTCAAATTCTAAAAACTTACCTGCCAAATGAACTGGGAGACTTATAACTTCAGTAATGTCTCTGTCTTCAAACATAGTGATAGAGCTTCACACAGATGATGGAAAAATGGAAATGCCCTTTGGAAAACCTGGTCCCTATTATTCAGTAGATCTTTCTACATAATATTTTTTTCCCCATTTGAATTAGTTTATTTAGTCAATTTAGAACATTGTTCCTTGGTTACAATAATCACATTATTTCCCTCCCTCCCTTCCACCCACCCTTCCCACAGCCAATGTGCAATTTCATTGGGTATTACTTGTGTCCTTGATCAGAACCTATTTCCATGTTGTTTGCACTAGGATGTTCATTTAGACTGAGTCTACATCCTCAACCACATCCCTTTGACCCACGTATTCAAGCAGTTGTTTTTCTTTGGTGTTTTTACTCCCACAGTATTTCCTCTGAATGTGTATAATGGTTTTTCTCGTAGATTCCTCCAGGTTGTTCAGGGTCACTGTATTGCCACCAATGGAGAAGTCCATTACATTTGATTGTACCACAGTGTATCAGTCTCAGTGTACACTATTTTTCCTGGTTCTGTTCCTCTCACTCTGCATCAATTCCTGGAGGTTGTTCCAGTCCCCATGGAATTCTTCCACTTTATTATTCCTTTGTGCACAATAGTATTCCATCACCAGTAGATACCACAATTTGTTCAGCCATTCCCCAATTGAAGGGCATCCCCTCATTTTCCAATTTTTTGCCACCACAAAGAGTGCAGCTATAAATATTCTTGTACATGTCTTTTTCCTTATTATCCCTTTGGAGTACAAACCCAGCAGTGCTATGGCTGGATCAAAGGGCAGATAGTCTTTTATCGTCCTTTGGGCATAGTTCCAAATTGCCCTCCAGAATGGTTGGATCAATTCACAACTCCACCAGCAATGTATTAATGCCCTGACTTTGCCACATCCCCTCCAGCATTCATTACTTTCCTTTGCTGTTATATTAGCCAATCTGCTAGGTGTGAGGTGATACCTCAGTGTTGTTTTGATTTATATCTCTCTGGTTATAAGAGATTTAGAACACTTTTTCATGTGCTTATTAATAGTTTTGATTTCTTTAACTGAAAATTGCCTATTCATGTTCCTTGCCCATTTATCAATTGGAGAATGGCTTGATGTTTTGTACAGTTGGTTTATCTCTTTATAAAATTGAATAATTTAAAATAAGTCAATTAATTTGGGTAGGATTGTCATTTTTATTATGTTAGCTCATCCCACCCATGAGCAATCAATGTTTTTCCAGTTGTTTAGATCTAGTTTTAATTGTGTGGAAAATGTTTTGTAGTTGTGTTCATATATAGTTCCTGTGTTTGTCTCAGCAGATAGATTCCTAAATATTTTATATTGTCTAGGTGATTTTAAATGCAATTTCCCTTTCTAATTCTTGCTGCTGAAATGGGTTGGAGATATATAGAAAGGCTGATGACTTATGTGGGTTTATTTTGTATCCTGTGACTTTGCTAAAATTGTTGATTGTTTCAACTAGCTTTTTGGTTGATTCTCTAGGATTCTTTAAGTAAACCATCATATCATCTGCAAAGAGTAATAGCTTGGTCTCCTCTTTGCCATTTTTAATACCTTCAATTTCTTTTTCTTCTCTAATTGCTACTGCTAGTGTTTCTAGTACAATGTTATATAATAGAGGTGATAATGGGCATCCTTGTTTGACTCCTGGTCTTATTGGGAAGGCTTCTAGTTTATCTCCATTGCAGATGATGTTTGCTGATGGTTTTAGATATATACTGTTTATTATTTTTAGGAAAGGCCCTTCTATTCCTATACTTTCTAGTGTTTTCAGTAGGAATGGGTGTTTATCAAAGGCTTTTTTTCTGCATCTATTGAGATAATCATGTGATTTTTGTTGGTTTGCTTATTAATATGGTCAATTATATGGATGGTTTTCCTAATATTAAACCATCCTTGCATTCCTGGTATGAATCCTATCTGGTCATAGTGAATATCCCTTGTGATGACTTGCTGGAGTCTTTTTGCTAGTATCCTATTTAAGATTTTTGCATCTATATTCATTAAGGAGATTGGTCTATGGTTTTCTTTCTCTGTTTTTGACCTGCCTGGCTTTGGGATCAGTACCATGTTTGTGTTGTAAAATGAATTTAGTAGAACTCCTTCTTGGCTTATTCTGTCAAATAGTTTGTATAATATTGGGATTAATTGTTCTTTGAATGTTTGATAGAATTCATTTGTGAATCCATCTGGACATGGGGATTTTTTCTTGGGGAGTTCTTTGATGACTTGTTCAATTTCTTTTTCTGATATGGGATTGTTTAGGTAATTTATTTCTTCCTGTGTTAGTCTAGGCAGTTTATATTTTTGTAAGTATTCATCCATATCACCTAGATTGCTATATTTGTTGCCATATAATTGGGCATAATAGTTTTTAATGATTGCCTTAATTTCCTCTTCATTAGAGGTGAGATCTCCCTTTTCATCTTGGATACTGTCAATTTGATTTTCGTCTTTCATTTTTTTAAATTAGACTGACCAGTACTTTCTCTATTTTATTTGTTTTTTCAAAGTACCAGCTTATAGTCTTATTTATTTAATCAATAGTTCTTTGACTTTCAATTTTATTAGTTTCTCCTTTGATTTTTAGGATCTCTAATTTAGTCTTCATCTGAAGAATTTTATTTGTTCACTTTCTAGTTTTTTAATTTGCATGCCCATTTCAGTGACCTCTGCCCATCTTAATTTGTTAATATATGAACTCAAGGATATAAATTTGCCCCTGAGTACTGCTTTGGCTGCATCCCATTGGTTTTGAAAGGATGTCTCATCATTGTCATTTTCTTCAATGAAGTTTTTGATTGTTTCTACGATTTGTTCTTTAACTAACCAGTTTTGGAGAATCGTATTGCTTAATTTCCAATTAATTTTTTACTTACCTCTACATGTACCTTTACTAATTGTTATTTTCATTGCATTGTGATCTGAGAAGTTTGCATTTATTATTTCTCCCCTTTGGACTTGTTTGCAATTTTTTTATGCCCTAATACATGGTCAATTTTTGTGAATGTACCATGTGCTGCTGAGAAGAAGGTGTATTCCTTTTTGTCCCTATTTATTTTTCTCCACATGTCTACTAACTAATTTTTCCAAGATTTAATTCACTTCTCTTATCTCTTTCTTATTTATTTTTTGGTTTGATTTGTCTAGTTCAGATAGAGGAAGGTTCAGGTCTCCCACTAGTATAGTTTTTCTATCTCTTTCGTCCTTGAGCTCCTCTAGTTTCTCCTTTAGAAATTTGGTGCTATGCCATTTGGTGCATACAGGTTGAGTACTGATATTTCCTCATTGTCTATACTGCCTTTTATCAGGATGTAATTACCTTCCCTATCTCTTTTAACTAGATTTATTTTTACTTTGGCTTTGTCAGATATCATGATTGTGACTCCTGCCTTCTTTTTATCAGTTGATGCCCAATACATTTGGCTCCATCCTCTTACTTTCACCCAATGGGTATCTACCTTCCTCATGTGTGTTTTCTTGCAGACAGTATATGGTGGGTTTTGGGATTCTAATCCACTCTGCTATTCACTTGCGTTTTATGGGTGAGTTCATTTCATTCACATTCAGAGTTATGATTACTAGCTGTGTATTTCCCAGCATTTTGATTTCTACTCTTGGTCCTGCCTTTTCTTCTTTCACTATTTCCTTCTACACCAATGTTTGTTTTTAATCTGTCCCCCTAGTTCCCATTCTTATTTTACTTCCCTTTCTACCCCCTCCCTTCTTATTACCCCCCTTATTTTCCCTGTAGTCTTTCTAAAACTAGCCCCCATCCTCTCCCTCCCTTATACTAGTTCCCTCCCCACTAGTCTGTTTGTTTCTCTTCTACTCCCCTATAAGGCGCAAATCTATTCTCTGTCCCAATGGATTGGATTGTTCTTCCCTCTTTGGGTTAATTTCAATGCACGTAAGAATTGAGTATTTCCCATCTCCAGCCTCTTTATCCTTCCAGTGTATTGATGTTCTCCCCCCTCCCACCATGAACTTCTTTGTGACATATAAATTTATCCCCATTTGTTGCTTTTCCCATTTCTTTTAGTATTAACCTCTCTTTTTAGCTCTAGTTGTATATATACATACATATATGTGTATATATATATATATACATATGTATATGTACTTATGCATGCATATATCTATATACCTATTTATGTCTTGTCCTTTCATCCTATACTGTTTGTCACTGTTCCCTCTAAGTGTAATTCTTCTAGCTGCCCATGTGATAACAACAGTTTTTAAAAGTTTAACTCTTTTCTTATAGGGATACACAACATTTTAACTTGTTGAGTCTCTAAAAACCAAGGTTTGTTTTTTTTTCCTTTTCCCCCTCTTTTTTAAATTACCTTTTGATAATTCTCTTGAATTCTGTGCTTTGGCATCGACCAGTTCAGGTCTGGTCTTTTCTTTATAAATTCTTGGGATTCTTCTATTTCATTGAATGACCATACTTTCCCCTGTAAGAATATAGTCAGTTTTGCTGAGTAGTTGATTCTTGGTTGTAGACCTTGTTTCCTTGCTTTCCAGAATATTATATTCCATGCCTTTCGGTCCTTCAGTGTGGATGCAACCAGATTCTGTGTTATCCTCACTGTGCTTCTTTGGTATCTGAATGACTTCTTCTTGGCAGCTTGTAATATCTTTTCTTTGGTCTGATAGTTCTTGAGTTTGGCTATAACATTTCTGGGTGTTGTCAGTTGGGGATTAAGAACAAGACGTGATCTGTGGATTTTTTCAATTTCCACTTTTCCCTCTTGTTCTAGAATATCAGGGCAGTTTTCTTGAATAATTTCCTGTACTATTATGTCCAGGCTTTTTCTTTTGTTCTGGTCTTCTGGTAGACCAATGATTCTTAAATTTTCTCTACTTGAATGATTTTCTAAATCCTCTGTTTTGTGAATGAGATGCTTTATATTTTCCTCAATTTTTTCATTCTTTTGGTTTTGTTTTATAGTGTCCTGCTGCCTTGTGAGGTCACTTGATTCTAGCTGTTGTATTCTGGTTCTTAAAGACTGGATTTCATCCCTGGCTTTTTGGTCATCCTTCTCCTTCTGGTCTTATTTTCTTTGGAGGTCATCTTTCATTCTCTTTACCTCATCTCTCATATTCTTTGTCTCATCTTTCATCTCCTTTGCCTCATTTTCAAGGTGGTTGATTTTGGCTTTTAAGACACTATTTTCTGTTTCCAGATGACTTATCTTAGTTTTAAAATTCTTGTCCCAATTGTCTTCAGCCTCTTTTAATTGTGTTTTGAATTGCATTTTGAGTTCTTCTAAAGCCCGTGTCCAATTTGCTGGGATTTCTGTTTTATTACTTGCCTCCTCCTGTGTAGTGTTTGTTCTTGTTTGTTGCCTGTGCAGAAGCTGTTAATTGTAATTTCTTTCTCCTTTTTCTGTTGTTTGCTCATATTTATCCCTTTTTTGCCCCCCATATTTGTTTGTGCTCTTGCTCTTCTCATTTTTTTGGTTTTGGAGCTTTCTGTCAGTCTCCCCTCTTGGAGCTTTGACAGATCTCTTAGTGCAGTCTCTGGGTGAGGAGTGTTGGAATTTGCCCTTCCCTGTCCTCTGGAGGCTTTCAATTGGATTAAAGTTCAGCAGTCAGTGAGGGATGGGTGTTGCAGCCTATGCTTCCCTGAGTTCTGAAGACTTTTGATTGGATTAAGTTCAACTGGGTTGGGCTAGGTGTGCTCTGAGGACAAAAACCTCCTGGAAGGCTGGAGTAGTATGGAAGATCTCCATGGCTCTGACTGGGCTGCCAGCTCCCTCTCCAGTTCCATCCCCGCCATATGTGTTCAACGCTCTAATCTTGGCACTGCCCTGCCCACAAAGTACACCCTCCAGACCAGCACCTTTGCCCACCCAGAGTTTCCGGCTGCCACTGGGTGCTTAGAGCTCTAGGTGGGGGTTTGGGGGGATGGGTCCTGGGACCTTCCTTCTGCTGTCCCTTTAAACCCAAGTGTTCTCAGATTCTGGCTTTGGGGGGGGGGCAGTGTACCTTTTGAGTTGAGTCCAGCAGGAGGCTTCCTTGGCTCTGTCTTGTTGTTAGGTTTGATTTTCAGTCCCCTAGGAGCATTCAGTTTGTGATCGGTAAGGAAAGGTATTCAGAGGTCTGAACTTCTGCTCCTTCTATGTGGCCATCTTGAGTCCACTTCCTCTACATAATATTTTAAGGATAATGTGTGTCTTTTGAAACAGTGTGTATTTGGATTGTGATTGTTAATGAACTTTCCTATTGTAAGCTTCAAAGCAAAAGTTTGCTGAACTTTTCCCATTTAATATTTTTTCTAAATTGTTTTCAAAGTGTCTATTTTAAATGAAAACTTCATATTTTCCTGTTGATAAAAAGAAAAAACTAATAAGCTCTATTTTCATCAGTTCATATGATCTGAAAGACACTTGTCTTTTTTGTCCTCCACATTGTCTTTGTTTCTTCTCACATATTAGTGGGAAAATTATTATCTTTACATATGAATTTTTATTTTTTTAAGCAAAAAGGCATTTTCTTGTTTCTTTTAGCAAACTGTTGACCTAAGAAAAGATTTTGAATTCTTGACAAGTGAATTTGCATCTTTTTCTTTACAACATAGTTTCTTTTCTTTTCCTTTCATTAATTAGATTGCTGTTTATGAAAAGGGCATCACCTTACCAATGTTCTCTTATGCCTATATAAGTATTTTATTTTATTTTTTTTATACCCTTACCTTCTATCTTGGAACCAATACACAGTATTGGTAAGGGCTAGGCAATGGGGGTCAAATGAGTTGCCCCGGTTTACACAGCTGGGAAGTCTCTGAGGTCAGATTTGAACCTAAGGCCTCCTGTCTATAGGTTTGGCTCTCAGTCCACTGAGCGACCTAGCTGTCCCCTAACTATTTTATTTTTGAATGGTTCTCAGTGTTTTAATCTTATAAATTACTTATAGTACTTATAAAAGTACTCCAACTTCACTGAAGAAGAAAAATAGGAATTTACCAATATAAACCTATAGGGATTAAATATATGAGTTCAAACCTGTATGTTCTTACTAGCCTGAAAACAATTCATGAGTCTTTGGGGGAAATCAGTAGGTTTTTGAATATGAGCTTTTCCAACTGGTACTCAAAGAACAAACTAAATGTTTGGAAGGAAACAAACACTTATTAAGTACCTATTTAGTTTTGTATGTATGCTTTTATGCTGAAGGGGCCTGCCCCCTAACTGACTTTTTGTCAATGCACCTAGCAATGAATGGTTTTGTTCTCTTTTCCTTTTATCCTCAAATTATTGTGATTTCAAAGTTGGTATGTTTATAAGACCCACTGGAGAGACTAATTTTCTACGGGTCTTGCGGCGGGGAATGTATAATTGAAAATCTGTTACCCTAAAAAAGAACTACATTTCCCAAGAGCCCACTGATTTCCTGCCATTACATACTTCCCATAGGCAGAGGATAAGTGAGGGGGTGTTGAGGCTCTGCCTCCTCTTTGGACATGATGAAGCAATTAGCGGTGATGGCGGTAAGGTGGGAATTTTTAAAATGGTTAACCAGCCAAGGGCACAGGGTTTTTATTTTGTATCTCTTTATTCCTTGATTTCTTTTTTTTTTATATTTTATTTGATCATTTCCAAGCATTATTCATTAAAGACATAGATCATTTTCTTTTCCTTCCCCCCACCCCCCATAGCCGATGCATAAATCCACTGGACATTACATGTTTTCTTGATTTGAACCCATTGCTATGTTGATAATATTTGCATTAGAGTGTTCATTTAGAGTCTCTCCTCTGTCATGTCCCCTCAACCGCTGTATTCAGGCAGTTGCTTTTCCTCGGTGTTTCTCTACTCCCACAGTTTATCCTCTGCTTATGAATGGTGTTTTTTTTTTTCTCCTAGATCCCTGCAAATTGTTCAGGGACATTACACCGCCACTAATGGAGAAGTCCATTACCTTCGATTGTACCACAGTGAATTGGTCTCTGTGTACAATGTTCTCCTGGTTCTGCTCCTCTTGCTCTGCATTACTTCCTGGAGGTCGTTTCAGTCTCTGTGGAATTCCTCCACGTTATTATTCCTTTGTGCACAATAGTATTCTATCGCCAACATATACCACAATTTGTTCAGCCATTCCCCAATTGATGGGCATCCCCTCATTTTCCAATTTTTGGCCACCACAAAGATTGCAGCTATGAATATTCTTGTACAAGTCTTTTTCCTTATTATCACTTTGGGGTACAAACCCAGCAGTGCTATGGCTGGATCAAAGGGCAGACAGTCTTTTATTGCCCTTTGGGCATAGTTCCAAATTGCCCTACAGAATGGTTGGATCAGTTCACAACTCCACCAGCAATGAATTAATGTCCCTATTTTGCCCCATCCCCTCCAGCATTCATTACTTTCCATAGCTGTCATGTTAGCCAATCTGCTAGGTATGAGGTGATACTTCAGATTTGCATCTCTCTGATTATAAGAGATGTAGAGTACTTTTTCATGTGTTTATTAATAGTTTTGATTTCTTTGGCTGAGAACTGCCTGTTCATGTCCCTTGCCCATTTATCAATTGGAGAATGGCTTGGTTTTTTGTACAATTGATTTAGCTCTTTGTAAATTTGAGTAATTAAATCTTTGTCAGAGGTTTTTATGAAGATTGCTTCCTAATTTGTTGCTTCCCTTCTCAATTTAGTTGCATTGGTTTTGTTTGTACAAAACCTTTTTAATTTGATGTAGTCGAAATTACTTATTTTACATTTTGTGATTCTTTCTATGTCTTGCTTGGTTTTAAAGCCTTTCCCCTCCCAAAGGTCTGACATGTATACTATTCTGTGTTTACCCAATTTACTTATGGTTTCCTTCTTTATGTTTAAGTTACTAACCCATTTTGAATTTATCTTGGTGTAGGGTGTGAGGTGTTGATCTATTACTAGTCTCTCCCACACTGTCTTCTAATTTTCCCAACAGTTTTTATCGAATAGTGGATTTTTGTCCCAAAAGCTGGGATCTTTGGGTTTATCGTATACTGTCTTGCTGAGGTCGCTTTCCCCCAGTCTATTCCACTGATCTTCCTTTCTGTTTCTTAGCCAGTACCAAATTGTTTTGATGACTGCTGCTTTGTAGTATAGTTTAAGGTCAGGGACTGCAAGGCCCCCATCATATGTGTTTTTTTTTCATTATTTCCCTGGATATCCTTGATCTTTTGTTCTTCCAAATGAACTTTGTTATGGTTTTTTCTAAATCAGTGAAGAAGTATTTTGGTAGTTCAATGGGTATGGCACTAAATATATTCCTTGATTTCTAATGATCATTTAATAAATCTCCTTAAAATATAATATCTTTATTATTTGAGATATAATTTTAATTTTTATATCTACTGTGTGTAAAAAATAGACTCGAATACAGGACTACAATCCCCATGAGCCTTTGCTCCACTTCCCCAGAATGCCTTGTAATCTCACCTGGGCCGAGATCGAGAAGATATTTAAGAAAAGGCTTTTGAAGGGCTCTTTTTGGACTTCCGTTTTTGGAGCAGAGGCGTCTCTTCCATGATGTGAGGTTATTTTGTCTAGGCCTCTGGCCTAGGCACATGTTTCTTACTTGTATATTCTTAATCTTTAACCTTTAATAAACCTCTAAAAAATATATATTCCTTGCAGAGAGAAACTAATTTCTACCTGCCTCAGTCTCCCCCTCTCCCCTAAATTTTAATCTTTACAGTTTGGCTAACCACTACGGGAAAAAGAACTTTTAGTCTTCTGATTTCTTTTCTGATCTTAAATTCAATTTTAATAGCTAGTACCTAGAAAGCGGCCCCGCCGCTTCCTGCCTGCAGCCTGCAGCCCTGATCATCCTCACCTGGTACCTGGTCCCGGCCTTGCCCACCCCCGCAGCCGCTCCTGCTCCTGGCCTCTCACCGGCCCGCTGCCTGCCTATTTCTGTGCCCCAGACCCAGGAGCCCGACCCAGCCGGCTCATCACCCAGATCCTTGGAGCAGATCGCTCAGGACTCATTGCGACCAGCTGGTAACAGTATTGGCCACGTGGGCGGAGGGGAGAGACCAGAGGGAAAGGAGACCGGGCAATTTTCCCTTAGGCTAAGCCTCCACGTGGCTGGGGGTATTGGCCACAGGGGTATCAGAGAGGGGAAAGACAGAAAAGACTAAAGAGAAGAAACAGATCTTTTCAAACAGAAACTTAATAGCAATGGGCTGTTTAAAAGGATTTTTGACTCTTCTGGCAATTTCATTGATTTTGCCTGCCTGTCTGGGAGCAGACTCAGCCCAAAGATTCTACTTTAATTTTGGGGAGGAAAATGGGTGGCCCAGCGAACTGGAAGCCAGGCCCAGAGACGGGAGGTCTCTAGCTAAAATCTGGCCTCCGATGCTTCCCAGCTATGGGGCCCTGGACGGATCCCTTGAACCCCTTAGCCTAGCCTTTACTACTCTACCTTCGGACAATAGACATTTAAATGGATAATTAAAAACAAACAAACAAGAAAAAACAACCCAAGGAACTTTGAAGAGACTAAAGGCTCTAAGGCATTTCAGACTCCAATGGTTTATTAAAAAATCTCTGTATTCTATTGCATTTTTTGTTTAAGGTTTAACTTTGTGATTTTAAGTTCATATATTACTGGATTGAATATTATTCTGTGAACTGAAGGTTGATTGAATTTATTTTGAATGTACTGAGTTTTGAAATTCTGTTGTTTTCCCCCTATAACTGTTGAACAAATATTGTTGTGAATAAGCCCATATATGAAAAAACAGCTTTTTTCTATTTTGCTGAGGATAGATGGACTTCAGAACTGGTTATAATTGTATTAACAACCTTTGAAAATTTAATGTGCTAAATACCTCAAATGATTTGATTTTAAGGGTTTTTTAAATATGATTTTGGAATTTTTTTTAACAGTCTGGTTATTTTTGCCTGCCCCTACCACGAGGTAAGGCCCATTCTAGTAGCTGAAGTGAAATGTATTTTATAAACCCCAACCTTCCCACATGTGAATGGAAGTTGGGCAGTTAATTTCAGGGCATTTGTACCCTTGGGAAAAGCCTCCAAGAACAAGGAGCACCCCTTTATTTATGCTCTTCAGCTCACTATTTTACTTCTACCAGGATGATATATAGATTTCTTGATTATGTTCTAAACCCAAGATGAGTTTTACTTTGTTTTAAAATATGTTTATTACCGAGGTTTAAAGATTGCTATGTTTGTAAAAATTGTGACAAATGTCCATCAATTCATAGGTTTTTTTAATGTCATACAGCAACTTATGTGAAATATGAAAGTGTGTTTGTTTGCTATTGTAATTAATTGGGCTATTGAGAATTTTGGGGATTTTGGTAACTACATAGTTGTACTACTGTATTTTTAAAGATGAAAAATTGTTAACCTTGTTCAATTCATTTGCCTTCTACTCACAGTGATCATGGCCAGATACAAAGAGGAAATGGATCTCATTTTTTGGGGAGAAAGCCTTGTATTTTATATTTTCTTAACTGACACAGAGTGTCAATGGTTATAAGCTATATTTTTGAATTTTTAAAGCTCTTTTATTATTATATTTTTCTTGCATGTGCAATATACTTTTTCATTTTTTTATTATTTTTTCTCTCCTTTTTATATTTGAAGCACATGTCACCAGTATTAAGATTTTCTTTAACTTTTTGACTTTTCAGTGCTACAAGTTTGAAATACATTTGCTAATGCATGCCCTAAAAAGCTTGTGACTATAAAAATTATGCCACTAATTATTTAAATAAATTATGGGACTTTGCTTAATGATTCTGTCTGATTCTAGGACAAGATATACACAAAAGAGCCACTGCATAGTGCCAATAGAGCATAAGGTCAAAGAGACCAACCAATCCTGGAGAAATTGACTTCACTTTGAGCCTAGACAAAGAGGACTTGAACGTGTTTGGGGTTCGAGGTTGCGGCTGTTTAACATGTGTTAAAAGCAGGTCTTCCTTGTTCCACATTCTACCAAGTACCTCAAACTTGGCTCCCGGAACCTTGGCTTATATACTCTGGTCCCCTTTTCTGCCTCTCATAGTGTGGTAACTTTCTGTAGTCCTGGCTACTGACTGGGTAAATGCATCATTGCTTAGATCATTTTGATTGGGCCCTGATTCAAGGACCTGTTATAGATTTATTTTTCTTCTACTTGGAATTTTTACACATAAGACTTTGATAGTCTATATTTTCATCCAGAAATTTTTCTTTTCTTTTGGATTTTCTGATGTCTTTTTAATATCTCTTGCCAATTGATTCATATACCTCATACCTCAGCCATGCATCCCTAACTGATTCTGAATCTTTCAATCACCCACAACACGGGGGAATGTAAAAAAATATCATTATTTAAATTGCAAAGTTTAAATTCCTTTTGAGAAGAATTTTAGGTGAAGAAGATGCTACCTCTCTGAATCCAGAACTGAACTGTTGGAGAAGCCACCATGAAGAAGCCTCCAGACCACAAGTTGCACAAAATTGAACTTTGGGTGTGGTTGATTGAACATTTATTTGTATGTATACTTTTATGCCAAAGGGGACTGCCCCCTAACGGCTTTTTGTCAATGTGTTCAGAAATTATTGGTTTTATTCTTTTTTCTCTTATCCTCACACTATTGTAATCTTTTAAGTTTATTATGTTTTTATGATCCTTTTGGGGAAAAATTAATTTTTCCACAAATGATCACACGGGGGGATGTAAAAAAATAGACTCGAATACAGGACTACAATCCCCATGAGCCTTTGCTCCACTTCCCCAGAATGCCTTGTAATCTCACCTGGGCCGAGATCGAGAAGATATTTAAGAAAAGGCTTTTGAAGGGCTCTTTTTGGACTTCCGTTTTTGGAGCAGAGGCGTCTCTTCCATGATGTGAGGTTATTTTGTCTAGGCCTCTGGCCTAGGCACATGTTTCTTACTTGTATATTCTTAATCTTTAACCTTTAATAAACCTCTAAAAAATATATATTCCTTGCAGAGAGAAACTAATTTCTACCTGCCTCAGTCTCCCCCTCTCCCCTAAATTTTAATCTTTACATGTGTGCCAGGCACTGTGCTGACTGATTTATTAACTCATTTGATCCTCAAAACAACTCTGGGAGATAGGTACTAGTATTATTGAGTGTTCTATTTACAGTATAGTTAGACCATTGCATTGCCTTTACTATTCATGTCTCATTAAAAAATAATATCTTATTTTTTACAGTTACAAGTAAAAGCAAATTTTAACATTCATTTAAAAAAATTTGAGTTCCAGATTCTCTCCTTCTTTCCACCCTCTCTCCCCTATTCCTTCCCATTGCTCCCCACTTCATGAAATGGTGATCAGTCAGATATAGATTTTCCATGTGCAATCACATAAAGCATATTCTTTATTAACCATTTTATAGAAGAGATATCAATAAAAATAGAAGAAAAAAGTTACATATCGTATATTTTGTTCTGCATTCAGATTCCATCAGTTCTTTCTTAGAGGGCAGATGGTGTTTTCCATCATGAATCACAGGGGTTGTCTTTGGTCACTGTATTATCGAGAATAATTAGGTCATTCACAGTTGTTCATCAAAAAATATTTCTGTTATTGTGTATAATAAATGTTCTTTTGGTTCTTCTCATTTGACTTTTCATCAGTTCCTGTAAGTCTTTCCAAAATCATCAGTTCATCATTTCTTATAGTCATGTCCCATATTTGTAAACTTCAAAGTGTTAAATGAACGTAAGATATTACGATTATCTTAGAATTTACCAATATAAACCAATATAAATAAGAACTTTTAGTCAAGTGCCATATCCTCAGTTCTGAAGCTTCTCCTTTACGTTTTGCATAGGTAAACAAGAAGGGGAAGCTCCAAGTCTTAAATGCATGACATAGCTATTTTTCCCGTAGAGTGTTTCTAATGCTGAAGTTGTTGCAGTTTTGGCCATTGAATCTTGCCTGTAGTCAATTTTCTTGTTCCTGATGAGAAACAAATACAGTCTGAGAGCTAGTCACAGAAGGGGACTCAGTAGCTGTCTGGGACCATAGGACACTCAACATTAGCTAGGGAACCAGCTCTGTGAACCTCTCAACAAAGGCAGGAGTGCTGTCCTAGGTGCTGGCCTAGAGTGAAAAGGGAGGGCAAAGTGACTTCTGACACAAACTGATCCATGGTGAGACTGAGAAGAGGAGAATCAGAGAGGGTGTAGAAGATAGCAGAAAGAGGTTTGCAGAGATCCCACATCAGAAGTCTTAGAATTGTATCAAGCACTGAGTAGCTTGCCCAGATTCCTTTAGTTAGGATGTGCTATAGTGGGCCAGTTAATAAACATTTATTAAGCATGTGCTAGGCACTGTGTTAAATCCTGATTAAACACAGAGTTTGAACCCAAATTTTTCTGGCTCTGAGGTCAGTTTTCCATTTGTTATGGCATACTTCCTGTCCTGTCCTGTCCTGTCCTTTCCTGTCCTCTCCTGTCCTCTCCTCTTCTGTCCTGTCCTGTCCTGTCCTCTCATCTCCTCTCGTCTCCTCTTGTCTCCTGTCCAGTATTGAATAGGGATCAATGTAAGGTTTTATATTTGGCTTTAACAGAAAAAAGAGCAAAGGCATGGTTAGTAGTTTGAAAAAGATGTTGGGTTCTTAGTGGACTGTCACCTCACTAAGTCAAGAATGATATATCATAACAAAAAAGCTAATTCAGTTATGGATTGCACTAAGAGAGTCATGGTTTCCAAGAATAAAATCCCTGGTGATAGTTCCTCAGTACTCTACATTGGCCAGGGCAAACTTGACCTCTGACCCCAATAGAGCCATTAGGATGGAGAGATGGGTATGGAGGCTCTCCTAGGGTGGTATGGTCTGAGTGGTTTTAGATTTTTTTAAATGTTGGGGAAATGGGGTAGCTGAGTGAACCGCCTTCCAATTTTCCCTAAAAGATGTGTGACAGAATATAAGAGTAGGTATTTAATCTATATTATCCTTCCTTCTTCTGGGGGTGTTTCTCCTCCCTCAAAGCTAGGAGTAACTTTATGCTCAAAAAACACTGTTTGATCCCATGTGCTGGTTTGTGCATGGGGCAAACTAGATATCTGAAAAAAAAGAACTGGGTACCACAGTTAAAGATTGACAGCATACAAAAAAAGGCTATTAGGATGACTTCAAGTCTATTCCTTCCTCTGTGAACTCAAATCAGAGAAATATAAAACGCATGTCTTTGGAACATATAAGTTTATGTTTCAGACAGCTAAGAGGCACATTGGATCTAGGTTCAGGAAGACCTGAGTTCAAATCCAACCTTAGACACTTACTGGCAATGTGGCCTTGGGCAAGTCACTTAATCTCTTTCAGTCTCAGTTTCCTTATCTGTAAAATGAGGACAATAATAACAACCTGATTTCTAGGGTTATTGTTAAGATCGGATTATATTAAATTTGTAAGGGACTTGGAAAACCTTAAAATGCTACATGAAATGAATGTGATCATTATTATTTAAAATGATAATGACAAAACTAAACATTTGAACTGAAAAAATTAATTATTTCTCAAAATATTTAATCTCATCTCTTCTGATTAGCTTGGTGAATTTGGGCAAATCTCTCTATTTCTTTAGGAATTGATTTCCTCATCTGTAAAATCGGAGGCTTAGACCAGATGATCTCTAAACTTCTTTCTAACTCTAAAATCCTGCAAATATCTGAAAATGCCCAGATGTTTAAAAGCTTATCAAGTACTGGCTAAGCCATGGAACATATACCTGCAGTTTTAGAACTTCAGCTTCCTTAAACGCCTTCCAATGCGATTCACCTCCGCCTCTACCCTTGCAGGTATTGTCTTCCGACCTGTATCTTGTTTCTGCATCTCCTGATTCCTCTTCAGCAGTTCCTCCAGTTGTCTTGCAGCAGCAGCCTCTGCAGCTTGAGCCTTCATCTGCTCCTCTGCCAAGGGAGAAAAACCAGGGATACTTAAGTCACAGCAAAGGACCACTTATCCCCCCAGCCAGATTTCATCCATGGATGCATTTCATTGAACAGAATTCTGGTAGCCTTCGGCTATCATTCTTTACTGAGGTAACCAGTTCATATGTCCTCAGAGATGGACAAAGTTTTGGGATCCATGAAAGATCTCTTGTTGGAGTCTAATTGTCCCAGAGAAATGAAGTTATTTTAAATGAAAATGTCTTAGGTTCCCCTCACTCTCTCCCATCTTATTTACATATGTTCCTTACCAACAATCTCCTTTTCTTTTGCTGTCAGTGCTAGATCTGTCTGCTCAATTGTTTTAGCCACATATTCCTTGGATTTCAGGTATTCCTGCAGAGTCTCCTCAGCCTGGCAATGGGAAGATAGTAAATTAGAAAAAGGAAGTAATGCTGCTGTTTAGATAAGGTCAAAGGTTGACCATTTGAGTGACAGCATCTTTGACAATGGCCATTCCATTTGACATTGTCATTGTTTGCCTCAGTGCTTGGAAATGCCCTCTAAATGTCCTTCCCTTTCCACACCTAGCCTGAATCAGTCACTAATTCAAGGGTTTACCTGTATTCCTTTCTTAGGCTGCTGGTTGTACTTCTCTATTAGCTCTTGCTTCTTCTGCTGAAAGAGACCATAGCCCCCTGGTTTAGAGAAGGTCCCCTGCTTCACTGATTCCTCCAGAGTACTGAAAATATCTTGAAGCAAAGCTCTGCACCGCTGTGCTGACATGTTCAGGTTCTGGTCAAAAAAGGCATCTCGCTTGGCCTCCAGTTGGCTCTTTAGAACAAAATAAAGGAAAGAAGAAAATAAGCTTTAATTAAGCTCTTGGTTTGGACCAGGTACTGTGCTGGCGATAGAAATACAAGTGGGAAGAAAAACAGACCTTGCTCTTGTTAAATGTGTGTTCTGGTAAAGAAAGATAATATCCAAAAGGTAGCTGAAAAGTGGGGAAAGAAGGAATGAAGGGTTTGAAGACCAGAAAGTCAGGATCAGGGCCAGGAGGAGAATGAGTCATGAGGGATACAGTTGGGAGAAGTTAGCATTTCTAGCAATGTGTCATAGCTCTATTAAAGAAAAGAGACATTCCAAACACAATCTACCTTTTTTCTGGAACATCTATTCTGAGAGATATTGAAGTATATAGGAAGAGGGTAAGTAAATCTGGACAAAATAATTTCTGGAGGGCCCTTTCCCCGAGCATCTTCACTTTAAAATTGTGATACTTAGGCAATTGTCCTTAATTCTCCATTTGTAACCTTCAATTTCCTAAAACCTTTAGTTCATCTATTAGAAATATAATATTCTACTAGGCCAGGGGTTCTGGAACTTTTTTATTTCTGTGAATCTTTTTTGTGTTCTGGTGAATTCTATGGGCCTCTTCTCAGAATAATGTCTTTAAATGAATAAAATACATAAGATTACAAAGGAAATAAATTATATTAAAATACAGTTCTCATACTATTAAAAGAAATAATTTCACAGATTGCCAAGTAATAGCCCCTGTCCTCTCATCTTTAGAAAAAATAGCTGCCATGTGGCTGTTTTAATTAAAGAAGGTTGCAAATGGACTTTCAGGACCACATGACTTGATTGAAGACTTTAGAATCTAATAAACTATTGCTCTTAGGAAGAGCCTCTTTTTTTCTTTCTGGAACCTTCCTCCTTCAGGTAGACTCTCCTTTCCCTTGAAATAAATAAAAAAAACACAAAGTACCTCCAATTTCTTCTGGAATTTCTGATCTACATCCTTGAAAGAGTCCTTGATGAAGACTTCGATGGCTTCTCTCTCACAGGTGGCATGCATGTTGCACAGTTCCTGAGGGGTTTCCGTGGGGAACTGGACTCTTTGATTCATCATCTCCTCATAGTATGCAAGGGCTCTTTGTACTGCAGCTGAGTTCTCTATTTGAGCCAGTGCCAGGACTGCATTCTCCATACAGGGAATATCTCCCCTGGTGATGGCCTCAACATAGGTCAGGACCAGATATTCTAGACCTTTAGAGAAAATGAAAAATGGAAGAGAGGCCAGAACCATTAGGAAAATGGTCAGAACCTTTCATGTTAAATAATGGGCATATAAACTGAGCTTTTCATCATAGCTTAATTATTGCCTATTGGGGAAGTATTGGGCATAGAATATTGAAAGGTTTTTGAATTAGCCCTTTCCTTCCTTAACATTTTATGTTTCTGTGAAACTTTCAGGAAATATTTTTTCTTTCTTCCAATGCCCAGTACCATGCCAGGGTCATAAGCAAGACTCAAAAATACTATTGATTTGAAGGACCAAGATTCTCCATGGCTGCATGGTTGGGTCTCCTGGTCCTGCCCTTCTTATCTAATTCCTTAGGGCCTCAGCCTCTTTAAGTGAGGTTTAGTTTGGAAAGCCTATCCAGGGCTTCCTTCAATACTTTGCTTTATAGTTCTTGGGGGACAACTGAAAGTTAAAAAGATGAAGAGGTTGATAGAAGGATCAGAGGATGAAGAGAAGATAATGGGAGGATTTTTATATCTTGAAAGGGATGAGAGAAAGGACTCACGGGGCCCATTGACTGTGATGCCTCCTTGGATAGTCTTTACTTTGGAATGCTGGAAGATATAGGAGCAGAAGCTTTCAGTTTGTTCAATAAAGCCAGCCTCCAGTTCACTGTCCTGAAGTTTCTCAAGCTGGGCAAGCTTCTTCCCAGAGGTGGGTTGTTCAAAGATAAAGCATTTCTTCTTAGGAAAGAATTGGTGGATACACTGTCTGGGAAGATTAAACATGCTCACTTCATTGCTGGTACCTGAAGGAAGGAAGGAGAATTTATGTGTTAGCCCATGAAAGTCTGACATTTTGTCTCATCTCAATCCTCAGTACATTCTTACTACTTCTTCCCACCTACTGGGAGTAAAGTTAAGGGGTGATTAAACATAAAGTTTGAGGAAAATAACTTATCCTGGGACTAGATAGTTATCTAGATCCCAGACAAGCACTGAATTACAAATCCTTGTTCAAATAGCCAAGGACCTTAACTAGAAACATTTAAATTCAGAACAGAAAATTCTGATGCTATAGAAGACTGCCCCTGCCCTCAGCTTCTGAGACCTTCTTTGAGCTTTAGTGCCTTCTCCAAGTACTCATCAGAGGTGATGGGCTGCCCATTGAATTGGAGTTCTAAAGTGAAATCGCGTAGAGTCCACACAAAATCTGGAAAGAAGTTCACAAAGTCAACCGATTCTTCTGCCCCAGCAGTGCTAGGGGAGGACTTGGCTCGGATTCGTTCTGTCAGCTCAGTTACATAGCTGGATCATGAATTAAGGAAAGGCAGTGAGAAAAGAGATGGAGCTCCCATCTTTCAAGTCTTGCATTCTTTCATTTCCCTCAAATAATGTATTTCCTGCTTGTCCATGAAACAAGTGTCATGTACCAGTTTTTTTTTTTTAAGCCTTCAAATGATCTGTCCAGGTATAATTGTAGGGAGTCACTCACAAAATATCTTTCTTTCATGCCCCTGGAAATGTTGGTATTTGGTTCATTTTTGCTCTTCAAAGGGGTCTTATTACCCTACAAGCATTCAGGCTAATAGGTTTTATTTACCCTGCTGATAAATGCAAAGGACATATAGGTGAGTCACAAACAGCGAAGAAAGTGATGATCCCCTCCCTTCCATCCCTTTGGGTAAAGAATACAGGATTGCCAGAGAACTGACCTATTTTTTCCTTTGTGGCTTAGGGCTGATGGGGATTCAAGCAACTTGATTCAATGCTCTTGATGGACCCCCTTTCCTCATAGTGAAGAACTTGGTCACTCAGGGATGAACCTCACTGTCCCAAGCCTGGCATAGTTTACATGATGGATAGCACTAGGATAAGAGGGGAAGTGCCAGGTCACATTTTGGGTGCCTGTGATCTTCTATTGTGTCAGTCTTTCGAGGTAGCTAGGTTGCAGGTGGAACTATGTCTAAATCCTACCTTAGACACTTGGTAGCTGTAACTTTGGGCAAGGCATTTAACCTCTATTTCAGTTTCATCAGCTGCAAAATTGGTATAATAATCCTACCCACCTCCCAGGGTTGTTGTGAAGATTAAAAGAGTAAACGTTTGTAAAGTGCCTGGCACAGAGTAGACACTTAAGAGTAGACCCTTCTTTCCACCTTCTCTAGAATTAGCTTGGCCAAGATCCATGAGTTGACTCCTTACTGTTGTGAATTTGTGCTTCTTCCTCCTTCCTCAGGATACATGGCTTTGATGGAGGCGGGCATTGGGCTGAGAGACCGTCATGTTCTGAAATCTTGTAGTTCTCGCCAGTTAGCACTAAGCATGAACTGTAAAATCTGTATTATTAATCGGTTAACCATTCTGTATCGTTAACCACTCCTAATGGTTTGGGGCTGTTCTGTCCTTAGTTCTGAACTGTCAGGCTGCTCTGTGCCACAGTCTCTTGCTGTTAGGTCTGTATTTACCTTAGTCCTGAATTGTTAGGCTGTCTTATTCACTGCTTGCATGTTCTGTGTTTACCTTTGTTAGGTTCTGTGCTACCTTTGCCAGAAGGGGCGTGAGGGCAGGCGGGATAAGGGGGGAAAATATGGAATGTGTTCTACTCTGGTCTTCATGGTGGGAACTGCTTGTATACATGGGATTTTGAACCTTTGACTTCATTCCCCAGAAGTCCTTAGTATTTCCCCAAATTCCCTATAATCTCTCTTATGTCTCCACATTGGCGAGATCACATAATTGGTATATAACTGGTATATAATGCCTCCCAGACTCTTTTTTTTTTTTTTTGCATGATGTAGTATCAGCAGTGATGGTGGTAAGGTGGGGAAAATTTGAAAATGGCTAACCAGCCATGGGCACATGGTTTCTATTTTGTATCCTCTTTATTCCTTGATTTCTAATTGATCACTTAATAAACCTCCCAAACTATAATGTTTTTATTATTAGAAATATAATTTTAGATTTTACCTGCTCCACCAGCTCCCAGGATACTCCATTAGCTATAGGGTTGCTCCATTATGATCCCAGGGCTCTGGGGCTCCATCATCAGCCCAGGGCTCTGGGTCTACTCCATCAGCTGAAGGGACTATTCCAAAGCTAGTCCCAGGCTACTCTATCAGCCTCTCAGGCTGTTCTGCCAGCCTAGGCTATTACATGATCTAAAAAGCCCTTCTTCATATAAAATATTTTTTAAATTCTGGATTGAGTAGAGTTTGAGCTTCCCAGTCTTGGGGCAAGGCCCTGCTACAAACTTGGGGGGTTTCTCCCACAACAGTTTCTGAATCTCCCTATTTGAGTAAGAGGGAGGTCTATACTTATATGGCCAGTTTTGGTTTCCATCTGACTCAGGCTCCTTAGTGTGTGGGGCACTCTGAAGGGGCTTTGTGAATGCCCAAGTTGCTTTCCACTTCCCAGAGCCTGTGCAATTCTGCCATTCCTTTCAGCATCTCCCCCCTTCTCTGTTTCCTTTAAAGGTCATGCTCAGAGGCTATGATCATTCCTCAGGTGTCAATTCTTTGTTCAATGGACTTTGTTCCAAATCTTGTTTCTAGAACAAGATATTCCATTTCCAGCTCCAGGTTTTTTCCCTGGCTGTCCCCCACATTTGGAATGCTTTCCCTCCTTAACAACACTTACTGACGATCCTGGCTTCCTTTAAGTCCCATCTTCTACGGGAAGCCTTTCCCAAGACCTCTTAATTCTAGTGTCTCTCCTGTTAATGATTTCCTATTTATCCTGTAAAATGTTTGTGTATATTTTTGTTCATTGTTTCTTTCATTAGATTGTGAGCTCTCTGAGAGCAGAGTCTGTCCTTTACCTCTTTATGGATACCCAGCATTTAGCACAGTGCCTGGCATAGTAGGTGCATAATAAATGTTTATTGATTGCTGTTTTTCAGTCTGGCCTAATTTGAAAGTCATAAACTTGAGTCAGTGTCTGGAAAGAAGACAGGAAACTTTGAATTCGAGCCTGTGCCTGGCCACTGGGGCCAGGACACCCCAGGACAAGGAGAATGAACACTTTGTCCTAGAGGCAGAAGATAGGGAGAGGAAGTTAGTCCTCTTGGCCTCGTCTTGGGTGTGTAAGAAGGGAAGAAGAGAAATGGGTTGCAAACGTGTGAAAGGGAGAGATTTTTCAAAGAGAAAGGTTTGCTGGACTCGGCCTCATGCTGTGGAACTGATGATGGTGCGTTCTGGAATGTGGGGAAAGGATAAAGGTGGACACCAGCGGTTACTGGGGGCTCTTAGACTTCCTGTTGCTGGGACTGTCTGGAGCGGGAACTTCCTCTCTATCTCTGGGAACTCAGGAGGTTTTGGTTTCCTATCCCTGAAGCCAAAGATAGAAAATCTGGAGTCCCTGTCTGGAGAAACCCTTCATTGCCTGAGATTCACCAGTGTTTCCTGCAAACTGAAAGTGTTCCCAACTGCTCTGAAGATCTGTGACGGGCTAGCCTGTACAAGCTGTCTGTGGTGGGAAGGCCAGAAGCCAGCTTAGGCCTAACCCTACTAGTGTTGAACCCTGACATAAAAGGTTCCTCATGAAGCCACTCAGTAGACCTGTTTATTCTGCAAAAGTAATCTGGAAGGATTTCAGTAGTGACAGCTTAGCAAGTCAGTTCTGGGAATTTAGACAGACAGGTCTGAGTCAGAAGGGACTTTAAGGTCATCTAGTCCAGCCTCTTATTTGATCAGTAAGGAAGCTTGGAAGAACAAGAAGACGTCTCCGTGACGAGATTTTAGTAGGGCCGAGACTAGCTAGAACCCTCAGGGCTGGGGAACCCAAATACCTTAATCCTCCCCTTCCTATTATCATGTTTCCAACCATAAATTCCTATCGAGGTTTTTAAAAATCTGTCTGGGAGTTCGAGCATTGCACTGGTCACTGTGGGACCAAGGAACCAACCCTTGGTATCTCTATATTACCAACGTCTACATATTTCAGGTGGCTATAGCAGTGTTTCCAATAATAACGTATGAGTTTTTCCTGATACTTTTTTTTTGACTCTCATACTTGCCCTTAATTCCACAGGACATGGGTTTTAGAAATCAATGGTAAGGATGGAGGAGAGCCAACCCCTCTGGGCTTGGCTCATCCCCTGAGTCACAGAAAGGATACTGCAGTTGGTCCATGGCTTGTTGGTTGATGATGCCTATACTGTTGTAGACAAAGGTGCTGCTCAATAGCACAGCCAGGGCAAAGATCCACCCATCATTCTTGTTGTCACCCTAGAATTCAGAATACATTTCCTGGCATTGGTTCTACTTCCATGTTAGCTCCTGGATTAGCATCTCTATTTACCAGGAGACTTTACCTGGGGTTTTTGTAAGCCCATGACTTATAATAATATTAATGTGCTCTCCATTTTTTAAAAAACCCTTACCTTCCATCTTGGAATCAATACTGTGTAATGGTTCCAAGGCAGAAGAGCAGTAAGGGTTAGGCAATAGGGGTTAGGTGACTTGCTCAGGGTCACCCAGCTGGGAAGTGTCTGAGGTCAGATTTGAACCTAGGACCTCCTATCTCTAGGCCTGACTCTCAATCCACTGAGACACCCAGCTGCCCCCTCTCCTTCATTTTCAGTCTTGAATGACATCTTTCCTTCTTACCTTCTCCACATCGCCCAGCCCCTCCGTGTCCAGGAGAACAAGGGTATGATTTGGCTTCTTGGGATGAGGAATACACCACATCCAGATACCCTTGGTGTGAGACTGCACTGTGGAGCCAAGGGAGAAACCTGCACAGGAATTTGGAGAGATGAGCATGAAGTAACTGGGAATTTTTGGTTGGTATTTGATGATTGTCTTGGGGATTGTCATATCTGTGTAATGTTAGTCATTTATTGGAAGAGAACAGTATATATCCAGAGCATCATTAATCTAGAGTTGGAAAGGACTTCAAGACCATCTAGTTCAATCTCTTATTTGATCAGTGAGGAAATGGAAATATAGAGAAGCAAAATGCTTTGTCCAAAGGCATACAGGGGATATATGGAAGCTGGTAATTTGAGTGCAGATTCTCTTGATTTCAGATCTAAAATTTTTGATATTTGATCATATTCTTCCTTAATAGTGGAAAAGTCAGAGTCCAGAAGATCATATCTAGTATGATCAATGTTTTATTTCTTGTTTTAAAATTATCAACAGAGAGATGAGAATTAGGTCCACACTACAAGTACAACTAAGAATAATTTCTTGTATCTCAGAGATCAGCAGAAATATCTAGGGGGATTCCCCTTAGATTTCATATTAATTTATCCATCCATTGATACCTATAGGCATCTGAAATTCAGAATTCTTTTATCACCCTCTTCTGATTATTCCTATTTCTTTTGAAGATGGTACCATTCTTCTAGACCTAAGGCTTTTTGACCTCAGACTACTTATTCTTCCGCATGCCACATTTCCAATTAATTGCCAAATTTTCTTGATTCTAACTCCACAATGTTACTCATAATCTCTTTACTTAATTATTGTGAAATCATTTCCTGCTTCAAATTTTTTGCTTCTCTATTTCCTCTTTCACACAATTGTCAAGGTGATTTTCCAGAGTTCAGTTCTGACTAGTCATACTCCTAGTCAATAAACTTTATAGCACCCTCTTGCCCCTAAGATAAAAAAATAAAATACTCTATTTGGTTTTTGAAGCTTTTCCCAATCTAGCTCTAATCTAGCTTTCCAGTCACATTATATATTACTCTCCTCTCTTTATGGTCCAGATAAACTGGTCCTTTTGCTGGTTGTTACATATAACACTCAATTTCCCATCAACATACCTTTATGTTGGCTTCTCTCCATGCCTGAAATGAGCTCCCTCTTTTCCTTTATATCATAGAATCTCTTACTTTTTGTTAGGACTCATGTCAATTCCCTTCTCTTAAATGAAGCTTTTCCTGATTCCTCCAGTCACTAGTGCTCTTCTTCCTCAAACAACCTTGCTTTTACCTTGGTTATTCTATTTATGCATGTATCTTCCTTGATTGGATGGAGGATCCTTTTTGACTTTGTATCTTCAGCATTAGTTGAATTGTTGATTCATTTCATTTATTCAATAAATAATTATTGATCACCTGTTTTGTGTGTGACCCTGTTCTGGGTACTGAAGGGAATACTGTGATAAATAGAATGTGATTCTATCCCTCAAAGACTTTTTGTAGGAGAGATAAAACAAATACCACAAATTGAATTAGAGAAGTTCCTCAGAGAGTTATAAAACCCACATGAACCTAGAGGATAAAAATCTGGGAATGGAGATTGGGGAGTTTTTTAATGGAGTAGGTGGAATTTCAGCTGGTCTTCAAATGAATAGGATTTTGCTTGGTGGAGACAGGTGTTGGGACATAAGGAAAGGTGAGAAAAAGATAGAGACAGGAAATGTCAAAGAGATAATGTGCTTATTCCTTATATACTTATATTTGTAAGTTCTTAGTATAGTACCTGGCCCCATATAAATGCTTATTTCCTTTTCTTGAGTCCTTTGCTTTTAGAGTCAGTCTTTTTTTTTTATTTTAAGTCAGCTCTAATAGTCAGAACTGTATGGAACAAATAATCATTTTTTCTCTGTATTTTCTTCTCAGTGTTTCTAGTTCCCTCTGGGGTCAAACAGATGATGGATGACTGTATTTGTTGGTTCTATGGTAGTGGGGATTCCTTTTCAGATTTAGATTGAACTAGATGCTGCTGAGGTGTCTTCCAAGTCTAAATTCAGGATTCTGTGATATTTTAGGGGATACTTATTTTTTAGTTATGTTAAGAGTTGAATTTAGTTATGAGTTGAGTCTCATCCAACTCATAATTCTGAACTCTTGCTCTAACATAAAAGGATTCTTCTAAGGAGCAATTGGGGAGCTAGATGGCACAATGGATAGAATGCTAAGCCTGGAGTCAGGAAAACAAGAGTTCAAATGTGAACTCAGAATCTTACTAGCTATGTGGTCCTGGGCAAGTCACTTATTTCTTCAGTTTTCTCATCTCTAAGATGAAAAGGAAATGGCAAACTACTCCAATATCTCTGCCAAGAAAACTCTAAATGGGGTCAGGAAGAGTCAGAAACAACTGGAACAGCTGAACAACAAGGAACAACTAAGGCAAAAGTGTTATTGAGGAAGAAAGCCATGTTTTGTTCCACCATAGCACTCTGAAAGAAATAAAGAAAGTTAAAATATGAAGCCTTGCTTTTTAGGGTCAGGAAAACCTGAATTCAATTCCTGCCTCAGATACTTGTGTAACTTAAGCTAGTCACATATCTTCCCTTTGCCTCAGTTTCCTCCCCTTTAAAATGGGCATAATAATATAATCTACCTCTCATGGTTATTGAAAGAATCAAATAAGATGACTTATGGTAAATGCTTTACAAATCTTAAAGTATTTATATAGCTATAGAAGTGTTAGTTATCATCATCACCACCACCATTACTACCATCATCACCATCACCACTATCATCATCATCACCATCATCATCACCATCACCATCACCACCACCACCATCACCTTCATTACCATCACCACCACCTTCACCATCACCACCATCACTATCATTACCACCATCACCACCATCACTACTATCTCTAAAGTATTGACTCCATGTGAATGGATAATATTCCATTGTAGGAGGGATGTCTAATAGCCTTTTCTAATGGACTTACCTGATTTTTGCCCTGCCAACTTGTTCATCAGGTAGGACTTGCCAGTACGGTAGAGGCCCACAATAGCAACCACTACCACAGGTTGGGTAATTGTAGCCAGAACCTGCAGTGCTTCTCTGTTCCCTGTCAGTTGCCCATTTCTGTTCTCTATTAGACAGATTGGGGCTGGCATCCAGAAATCCGTGGCCATGTTGAAGGTGGTATGTTATCTGAAAATTTTAAAAAAATGTGTTTTTTCCACTGGGTGAAAACATGTAGGCAGAGTACATGTGTGGTCTTAGAGGGTCACCCAGGGGCAGAGAATCTAAATCACCTGCCCACATGATTCTTCTAGTATGTGTTGAGAAAATATGAATCCAAGACTTCCTGACTCCAAGGCTGACTCCCTGCCTATGACCAGCTGCTGCTTCTACAAGCACAGTATACATTTCCAAGTACTGAGTCAGGCTCTCAGTCACAAGACAACGTATTACTTGTGCTTTTTTATGTAGTCTATGATAGGAGTCTTTTGTCTTTCTGCTCAGAACTTTGCTCCCTTTATCAAAATAAACATCTCAACATTTGTGAGTGAACTGTTTCCAGTAAACTCTTCAAATCCAAAACCTAATCTTGACAAGAAGGTGGTGATAGGGCACTTTTCTCTGTATTTGTGTGACTAAATTATTTGGCTCACAAATTAAATTTAAACTCTTTTTTTTTCAATGAACAAGAATTTACTTTTTCTCCCCTTTCCCCCTACTGAAAAAATTACAACATCAAGTAAAACAAATTCTTATGTTGTTTTTGTCCCTAAATACCTGCCTCAGTATACATATTTAGTCCATTACCTGCATATCAGGACACGGGTAACATTCTTCAAATTATTGGACTTCTAGAACCTTGGCTAATCCTTGGGTAAATAAGAGTTCTTAAGTCCTTGAAAGTTTTTTAATTTTAATAATGTTGTTATAAATTGTACTCCTGGTCTCCTTTACTTCTCTTTGATAAGATAGAGAGGCCCAGACTCAAAGAAAAAAAATTAAGAAGGAAAAGAAAAAGAATCTCAGTACTAGCCCAAGGATACCTGAGAAAACTGAGCATTCAAGAAGTGAGTGAGAGCAGATCACTGAGGAAATGCCCCATGCTTCTCTGTACTCACCACAGTCATCTTTTATAGCATCTTAACATTTTACAGGTCACAATTTGCCATCCCCCAGTTAAGGTGTGTCTACTTTATTTCCAATCCTCTGCTGCTACAAAAAATGCTGCTTATTAGCATCTTACAATTTATAAACTGCTTTCAATGTGTTATTTTATTTGGACTTCAACCTCACCCCCCCCCCCCCCCCCCCAGTTATTATAGATTATTATCCTTATTTTCCAGGTAAAAGTTGGCAGGGACTTCTAAGAGTAGCCACCCAGTCCAACCCATATGTGAAAAGAATTTTTACTGCAGTATAGCTGATAAATATTTGTAAGGCTCAGCTCAAAGGCCTCAAAGGACGGGGACCTCACTTATCTCCATGAAACCTGTTCCCTCTTTGGACAGCTTTGATTCTGTTCTTTTTAAAAAACTCTCACCTGTCTTGAAATCAATACTAAGTATTGGTTCCAAGGCAAAAGAGTAGTAAGGGCTGGGCAACTAGGGTTAAATGCCTTGCCCAGGTTGTACATCTAGGAAGTATTTGAGGACAGATTTAATTGTTAGAAAGACTTTCATGCTGTCAACCCAAAACTGTCTTTTTGTAACTTATCCATCACTTCTGCTTGTGCCTTCTGGGGCTAAACTAGACAAATCTAATCCATCCTTCAGCTGGGCATTCTTTAGGATATTAAATATATCTAGGAAATCGCTACAGCTACCTTGAAACAGCTTCTTACAATGGTTAAATTTTCATTGTGAACTTTGACATCTTAGAATCAGCAAACACTATAACTCAGGTATCAATTTATTGTGTTATTGGTTGTCTAGTCTTAAGAAAGAGATGGGGAAAATGTTAATGCTGTACACGAAACTTAAAATATGGTGTACATAATTCCTCCCTGGAGAGGCAATTGTTAAACACCTCCAGGTTTCTTGTTATCCGTCTTTGGATGTGTTCTAGTTTTTATCAAAGACCTTCTCCAAATATGCCATCTATAATAGAAAACAATACTCTTTATTTATGTCCCGTGGTGCAGGTAATTAGATAAAAAAATTTGCTTGATAATATTTAACTCTTTTTTAAAAAATTACACCCAGCTTGAAAAATGAAGCAAAGTCTATTTGGACTGTTCTGGATCATTAGAACTAGAGTAGGCTTTAAAGTTACTTGAATGATCCAAATATTAGTTTGTTCCAGTTTGAGAAATGGCCATATCTTATGTACTTTTAAAAGAAAAGAAAAAACATTGCAGGATGATTAATAAACTAATTATCTATGTGATTTCTGGGCCATGTAGGAGAGGTCTATACTGATGCCCTAGTCTTGGCCTCTTCCTGGGTATAGTTTACCTACTGAAGGTCAATGCATAAATGGTGGTTTACCCTCTGCAGCTGATCAGTCTTAAAAGAGTGAAAATGGGGGGCAGCTGGGGAGCTCAGTGGATTGAGAGTCAGGCCCAGAGATGGGAGGTGCTGGGTTCAAATCTAAATTCAGACATTTCCCAGCTGTGTGACCCTGGGCAAATCACTTGACCCCCATTACTTAGCCTTTACCGCTCTTCTGTCTTAGAACCAATACGCAGGACTGATTCTAAGATGGAAGGTAAGAGGTTAAAAAAAAAGTGAAAATGATTTGAGTTCTGCAATTAAATCTTCTCTACCTTCCTTAAATAAGTCCAGGATAATTCCTCTTTGCTTTTTTCTTCTTGTCTTCATCTTATAAGAGCCCCTTTTCTTTTTTATATAATAAGCTGGCATCAGGTTCAGAATGGAAAGAGAAAGAAAAAAGAAACTAATTGGAGTTAAAAATAAAAAAGCAAGTAAAATATTGGAAGATGAGGTGAAATCAAGAGGGTAGGGGTGGAGGGCTTAATCCCTCTAGATAAATAACTTAAAGAGAGCAGCTTTATTGAATTTCTTTGAATAAGGGAAAAAAAAGAGACTGATTTGTAATGGGAGAAGTTTTCCATTAAAAAAAGACCAATAGCTATAACTAATTTTTTGAAATATGTCTCTAGGACAAACCCTGAGATTTCCTCTTACATATACAAATACAAGAAAACTCACCTGCTCTTTAAAGTGGGGTGATATTTCCCAGGGCATACTTTGCAACTAATCCTTATTATTTTCTAGTTACTGATTTACTCTGTAGGGAACTTGACTTTGTTTTCAGTTTTAGTTCAGCCTTCCTTCTTAAACAAAGGTTATTTTTTTTTTAATATTTGGACTTATGAAAACCTGGAAGTCCTCAAAGCTTAGGAGCTGAGAGATATTGGCATAAAATGTGGCCAAGAATGACAAAATCCAATTTGTATTCATCTTTGGAATATTTTGCATTGCTATGGCTATTATTGGGACTTCATTTCAAACAAAAGAAGATATATTAAAAGGGAGCAGACCTTCCTTCCTCCCTCTTCAGATGCCTACTTCTACTGTTCCACGTGGCTACCTCTGTACTAAATAGAAAACATGACTCTTACAAGGGCAGCTCTGTGGAGAATATCCTGGACTGGGGAGAGACTAAAGGCTACTTCAGTAGTACAGGCAAAGGATAAAGAAGTCCTGGACAACAATAATGGCTTTGTGAGGGTAAAGAAGGGGAGACATGGATGAAATACTAGGGAGGCACAAACAACAAGATTTTGCAATTAATTGGATCTGGGTGTGAGGATAAATAAGGAGTCAAGGAAAATATCAAGGTTGGAAAAATAGGCAACTAAAATGGTAGCACTCTTAACAGAAGCAAGAAAGTTCCAAAAGGAGGGAGGGGTCTTTTGATGGGGGGTGGACAATGGAAAAATAATATTTTCATTTTGGGACATGTCAAGCTTGAGATGTCTTTAGAATATTACATGTAAAATACCCAGTGAGAGTTAGAGATGTGTAACTGAAGTTTAGAAGACAGATTAAACTAGATGTATAGTAAGTCACCTGCATAGAGAATTTGTCCCATGTAAACCTTAAAATTCCTTAGACTTATAAATGTTGGAAATGTCACCATTGGGAAATTTTATACTTGGAAAATTTCTTACTGATAGTCTATTGGAATGTGAACCCCATTGGCATGGGAGGTTCCTCCTCCTCCCTTCTTAAGATTACTTTAGGATAGAAACCTTTTGCTGAACAATGGAAAGGACTTTGACCTATGCTTAAGCATAGAACAGGAATTTCTTTGAGTCATGATTGATTTTAGAATTGATACAATGGAGATACTTGGAATCAATCTCCACCCTACTCAGTCCTAACAGGATTGAGGAAGGGCTGCAGCATAGATCAAAATTTAATTATTCCAATCTCTACCCTACTCAGGTTAACAGGATTTAGGAAGGGCTGTAGCAAAGGATCAAAGATTTAATTATTTGAAAATATGACCTTCAACAGACATGTGCAAAGCCAGAGACCTCTGGGCGGTCCTGGGTTAAGCTAGAGCCTTCATTGGCACAGGGAAATTGATGGACAGTGATTGGTAGATGTGAGAACTGAGGGGAGGGAACTTGGATGGTTTCCTTAAAGAGAGAGGGGTCTGAAGACAAGGTGGTGGTTGAGGAGTTTGTCTGAGTGGTTGGAGTGTGCTCTGAGAAGCTTGCTCTGAAGGAAGCTGAAGGTGGGGGCCTTTGAAACTGCTTCTCCATTTTGGTCACGTGAATAATAGGGACTGATCTCTTTTCTTTGCCCCAGCTATCTAAGGGCTTGGGCCTTTTGGCCCAGCCTAAACAGAAGGGGTATTTAAGCCCTATTCCCTTCTCTCCCCTTTCTCTCTCCCTCTCTCTCTACCTCTAATTCCTTTCTTCCTCCTGTCTGTAATTAAACTAAAAAAAAAAAAAAGCTGACGGCTGACTTGAGTTTTCATTTAGGAATTACATAGCTGAATTCCTTGGTGACCTTAAATTAATATATATATCAATCTTTTAAAGTGATTTCCTTGTCACACCCATCAGAAACAATGGAGTCATCAGATGAGGGTGTGGGGAGAGGAGAGAGAGAGAGAGAGAGAGAGAGAGAGAGAGAGAGAGAGAGAGAGAGAGAGAGAGAGAGAGAGAGAGAGAGAGAGAGAGAGAGAGAGAGAGAGAGAGAGAAGGAAGAAGGAAGAAGGAAGAAGGAAGAAGAAGAAGAAGAAGAAGAGATGCTACTAGAGAGATGGAGAGATGCTACTAACATGGGTGCTCTGGAGCTGCCTATAGATCACTAATGGCTAATAAATCAGACTATTTCCTAGCCTTCTCTTCCTTTCACCTCCCAGTCTCCACCCATGCCTCCCTTTCCCCTCCCCCGATCTTAGTCAGCCACCTTCTAAGTAACTCAGGGGAACTATGAGATTTCAGAGAAATATTCTTCACTCTTCCTTTCTCAAGTAAAGGGGTTTATTGGGAACAACCAGAACTTCTCTGGATGGAGAACTGAGGTAAGAGGGATGAGGGTATCCCTAATCTACAAGGAAGGGTTATGAGGATTATGGAAATTGTCAGTCTTGTCACAGCTGTGACACAGAGACAGCCAGAGAGATGGAGGACAAGTATTTTTCTTCTTCCTTCTTCAGTCAGATAATCTCTGCTTGAGTAATTCAAGTCCAGACTCTGTCAAAAAACCCACAAAGGTCTCTCTCTCTCTGCCTAAGTCAGGAAAAGCCAGTCTCTCTTGATCAGGAACCCAGAGAAGAGATTTCTCTCTTGGTCAGTCACCCCCAGAGAGAGAGAGAATCAGTTCCTCCCTTCTGGTCAGGCTCTCAACTGCCTCCTCCTGGGAACATTCCATTTGGAATCTTCACCTTGTTTTTGCAGATCAGGTCCCCGGTTTGGTCTGCATGCCTGGCTTGTCCTGTAAATCCTCTCTTTCTTCATGCCTTGTCCACATCCTTTAAACTCTGCCTGTCTTACTATTCTCATCTGTAAAATGGGGATAACAATAACAACTACCTCCCAGGATTGTTGTGAGGACCAAAGGAGATAATATTTATATAGTACTTAGCACACTGCCTGGCACATAGTAGGCACCTAATAAATGATGATTTCTTTTTCTTTTTTCTTTCCCTTTATGGGGAAAAGAAAAACAAAACTCTTGTGACATATAATCAAAGAAGAGAAAATCCCACATTGATCCAAAGAAAAAATGGGCTGTGGTTCTGGAGCACACCTTTTGTGTCATCTCTTCTATGTCTCCTCCTTCTCTGGATTCAAGGTAATCTCATCTATGCCAGAATCCTCTGCTTTCTGGAAGCAGGAAGGGGTGCTGTAACTAGGGCCTTCAGAATGTACTGATATAACAGAACTGGTTCTAATTTGGGGAGGGATGGTGTTCTTCCTGCTTTGTGGTGATCCCTGAAGAGGCAAGAGAAAATACTATAAGGGAAGAGCCTGAGGCCCTGCCCTTAGGAGACCTGCATGTGATCCAGGAACTTAGGTCTTGGGTCTTTGCTTCTACATGTGTAATTTTATCTTAGGTGAAAGATACAGGAAATTATGATGCTGTGAATTTCCAAAAGGCAGGAAACTGAGGATGTCTAGGTATTGAGTCCATCCTGGGGTCAACAGGCAGCTTGTCCAATAGGAGTGAGGAGTGATCTTCAGGGCTCAGCCTCATAGTAGCTTAGAAAATAACTTATCTAGCAACCATTCCACATTTGGACATGAACTTGGCAAGACCAATGCTTTGTAGTAATGATGCAAAGTCTGAGACTACTCTTCAAAGATCGAGGTGGCATATGGGAGATTGTGGACCTAAAATATTGTGGGTGGAGTAAAATGTCTTTAATGTAAATATTGTTTTGTCAGATCTAATTTTAAAAATAAGTTAAATGGAAGAGAGTTGCATGATGGGAGCTATGATGGTAGAATAAGGGAGGCTTTGCTTTCCAAACCCTTCATACATATAAAAATAGAAAACAAATCACCACAAAAAAGGGAACACAGGCAGGACATATCTCATTGGGACGAAAAGGGATAGTAGCCAAATGAGTGTGGCACTGGGGAACTGGAAGAACATGGGTCAGCACAAGACACTGCACATGGCCTGAGGCAATGAAATGGAAAAGTGAAATGGAAAAGTGGGAAACAACCTAGCCCACAAAATAACAGGAGAGTCTATAATAGGAGGAATGGAATCCAGCTGCACAAAACTGCTTCTAGTTGCTCCACAAGAAGCCAGTCAGTCTACCCCTTTCAAAGTTTATACTGTGGGACCCAAAGACAGTTGGGCCTACACCAAGCACTAGAAAAGGCTATACTGCAAGCTTGGAACAATGCCTCCTCTATCACAGGAACAGAGTAGAACCCCAACAGATAGCTAAGATAAAAAAAATTAATAACCATAAAAATGAACAGAAGACAGAGGAAAAAAAAAACCCTAACCATAGAAAGTTATTTAGTGATATGGATGATCAAAATACAAACTCAGAAGAGGAAAACAATAACAAAAAAGGAAACGTGTGAAGTCCTAAAGGAACGTGTGAAAAATTAGGCCCCAAAAGAACTCTTAGAAGAACTTGAAAAGAAGTTTAAAAATCCAATAATAAAAGGAATGATAGAAAAATTCAAGAAGTTGGGGAAAACTCACTGAAGAAAGCAATTTCTTAAAAACCAGAATGGGCCAAATGGAAATGGAGGCAAAAACAATTGCTGAAGAAAACATCTTCTTAAAGAATAGAATTGGCCAAATGGAAAAGGAAACAAAAGAGATCAAGAAAGAAAATAATTCTCTAAAAGTTAGAGTTGAGCAAATGAAAGCTAATGACTCCACAAGACATCAAGCAACAATAAAAAAAATTAAAGAATAAAAGAAAATCTGAAATACTTCACTGGAAAAACAATGACCTAGAAAATAGATCCAGGTAATACAATTTAAGAATCAGCTGATTACCTGAAAGCTATGATTGGAAAAAAAACCCCAACAACTCCAAACACCACATTACAAGAAATCATCCTAGGAAACTGTCTTGGTATCATTGAACAAGAGCAGAAAATAGAAATGAAAGAATTCTCCTGAAAGAAACTCTAAAATAAAATTTCCCAGGACTATTATGGCCAAATTAAAAAAAAAAAAACTCCCAGACCAATGAAAAAGTACTGTAATCAGCCAGGAGGAAACAATTCAAATATTATGGAACCATAGTCAGGATTACACAGGACATAGTAGCTTCCCCATTAAAGGGCTAGATGGCATGGACCATGATATTCCCAAAGGCAAAGGATCTAATATTACATCCAAGATTCATGAGCCCAGCAAAATGGAGTATAACCCTCTAAGAGAAAAAAAATCTTATTTAATAAAATAAAGGACTTCCAGGTATTTTTGATAAACAAATACTGCCCTTCCCCCCCAAAAAAAACCCCCAACAGAGGTGAAAAAGAAATTTAATGGGAAAATTCAGTATTCAATAGAAGCACAAAAGGTTGCTAATTATCACCACTACTATTTAATATTGTAATAGAAATGCTAGCTATAGTGATAAGACCAGAAAAAGAAATTGAAGGAATTAGGATAGGCAATGAGGAAATAAAATTATTTTTATTGATGATATAGTGGTATACATAAAGAATCCTAGAGAATCAACCAAAAAACTAATAGAAACAATTAACTTTAGCAAAATTTCAGGGTAAGAAATAAGCCCACATAAATCACTAGTAATTCTATTTATCACCAGTAAAGTCTAATAGCCAGAGATAGAAATGGAAATTCCATTTAAAATAACTATAGTGAACATAAAATGCATACTTACCAAAACAAACCCAGTAATTATATGAAGATAGTTATAAAACACTTTTCACACAAATAAAATGAGACCTAAATAATTGGTAAAATATTAATTGCTCATGGCAAAGCTGGGTCAATATAATTAAAATGACAATTCTAACTAAATTAATTCACCTAGTCAGTGCCATATCAATCAAATTTCCCCAAAATTATTTCATAGAATTAGAAAAAACAAAACAAAATTCATCTGGAAGAACAAAAGGTCAAGAATAGCAAGAGAATTAATGGGAAAAATATGAAAAAAAAGAGGTCTTGCCATACCCAATCTCCAACTATATTACAAAATGATTATCATCAAAACAATCTAGTACTAGAAGAAATAGAGTGATAGATCAAAAGAATAGGTTAGGCAACCAATACACAGTAGCTAATGATCAGAATATTCTAGTGTTTGAAAAACCCAGAGATCCAAGCTTTGGGGGGAAGAACTTACTATATGACAAAACTGATAGGAAAACTGGAAAAATAGTATGACAGAAACTAGGCATAGACCAGCAGCTTATAACATATACCAAAATAAAGTCAAAATGGATACAAAATGGATCTAGAAATAAAAGGTGATTCCATAAACAAATTAGGAGAAATGTAAGGATAATTTTAGGGTTGTGACCTAATCTAAATTAATTTTGGTCACCAGGGAATATCTCAAATAAAATACCCAAGTCAGCTGGAAATTTATGGTGATTTTAATTAGTATACAGGAAAGAAATTAAGGAGAAGGGAGAGGGGAAAAGGTGTAGGATTTCTCCCGTCTGGCCTGTGCCAGGGGAAAGATTAGAGGCTTTCTCTAAGAGGATAGTGTTTGAAAGGTAAAGGAAAAAGTATCAGCCTAAGAGAGCTCAGCTAAGATGCCTGAACCTGAACTAGTTACTCAGCTTCTCCCAGTATAGTATCAAGGAAAACTTACCACCAAATCGGACAATAGCTGCCACCATGCCAAGATGCTGGAACACTTAGCGCGCTGCCAGCCAGAGCCACCTTTCCAGGGAAAGAGACCTGAGAGAGGAAGTGATGCCAAATATATAGACGGTTTTACATCACTTTCCTTCATCATACATGTACCAATGATATCTTAGGTTTGACTTAGGATAGCCCAGAGGTCTGTCAGTTGTTTATGATTTGTCATTTGTTAGCACATGTCTGTCATAGGCCATCCTCCTAAATACTTAATCCTTAAGTATGGGTGTAGTAATTCCTGATTTTGTTAGACTAAGCAGGGTAGAGTAATCTAAAGTTCACAGAACATAGAATAGTTTACTTAGACCTGTGGACAAGGAAAGAATTTATGATCAAACAACATAGAGAACATTATGAAAAATGAAATGGATAATTTTGATTACATTAAATTAAAAAGGGTTTGTGCAAACAAAACCAAATGCAACCAAGATTAGAAGGTAAACAACACATTTGGGGGAAAATTTTATAGCAAGTATCTCTGCTAAAGACCTCATTTCTCAAATATATAGAGAATTGATGAAAATTACGAGAATACAAATCATTTCCTAATTGATAAATGGTCAAAGGATATGAACAGATAATTCATAAAGAAATTAAAAAGGAAACTATAGTCATTCATAACTCAAATTAAAAGAACTAATAACATCTCACACCTGTTGAATTGGCTAACATGACCAAAAAGAAATATGATAAAATTTGAGGGAATATGGGAAAATTGGGACACCAATATACTGCTGAGCAACTGTGAATTGATACAACCATTCTAGAGAGCAATCTGGGACCATTCCCAAAGGACCATAAAAGTGTGCATACCTTTGACACAGAAATACCACTACTGGGTCTGTATTCCAAAGAGATCAGAGAGCAGGGGAAAGGACCTACTTGTACAAAAAATATTTTTTGCATCTCTTTTTGTTGTGACAAAGAACTGGAAACCAAGGGGATATCCATCAATTGGGGAATGACTGAATGAGTTGTAGTTTATAGTTGTAATGGCACACTATTGTGCCAAAAGAAATGATGAACAAGATGATTTCAGAAAAATCTGGAAAGACCTATGATTTGATACAAAGTGAAGTAAGCAGAACTAGGAGAATATTGTATATAGTAACAGAAATATTATATGATTATCAACTGTGAAGGTTGAAAGTCTTCTTAGCAAAGCTAGGTTTCAAGATAACCCCATGGGATTTAGGATGAAAAATGCTATTCATAGCCAAAGAAAGAACTGTTGAAGTCTGATTGAAGATCAAAGCATGGCATTTTTTTCACTTTATTTCCTTCATGAAATTTTTATTGCATGTGTGATATGAGTCTTCTTTCATGGCATAAGGAATATGGAAGTACATATTGCATAGCAGCCCTGGTATAATCTATATCAGACTATTTACCATCTAGAGTAGGCGGGGAGAGAGGAAGGGAGAAAATCTGAATCAAAATATCAAATAACAATTGTCAAAATTTGTTTTTATATGAAATTAAAAAAAGAAAAAAGAAAATGGATTAAATGAAACTAGAGTCCTAGTCATTAGAGACTAGCAGTAGAGGACCCACATCAGAGTGGCTCAGAGACCTACCTAGAACCCTGAGTTGGACATACAGCTGACTGTGTTCAGGAAAAGTGGGTTATATAATTTTAAAGGTTTAAAAATAGAGAGAGGGGAAAAACAGTTCCATAAAACAGATCATTACAAGGACCATAACAGAAAGCAGGTGAAACATTCCACATATATCTAATTTCTCTAAGCCTTTTCATGACCAAGGCAGGTTTTTATTCACCCTTTTCCTTTTAACCTAAGGCTCTAAAACAGTATCAACATAGAAGATGAGAAAACAGTTTTGGAAGAAAAAATATACAGAAGTTCTTACTGGTTCTTGCCCTTCGTAGTGAATGCTTCTGTGCCCCAGCAATGTGGTCTTCCCTTGGTTTTTGGTTACTCTTCCTTAATTATTTTTATTTTTTCATCGTTCAGAGAGATTTTCTATTCCTGTCTCTGCTTTTAAGCCCTGGGAATTTCCAGGGTTCCATAAAAAACAACGAAACCTTCACCCATAAATATGAACCAAATAACTTTGTCAAGGAAGTAGGGCAAACTGAAAGGAAAGTCCTTTATTGCATAACTCAGTGACTCAGTATCTTAGAGAAATCATAAAAGGAATTGTCTAATGGTAATGCTGAGAGAGGCTGACTTGGGGGAGAGTATTAAGCTGATTTTCAGTTATTTGCAATAACAGAGGGGAGCTGATGTTTTGAATCACTAGAAGATTCTTGAGACCCCTTCCCATCCTGCTTTCAGAACTATAGGAGAATGTTTCTAGATAACTTGCAGCTTTTATAGCTATAATATGGACCTTCTCTGTCCTAGTTATATTGAAATAAAGTATGTGTCTACCCACCAACCAGAGTTTTAGGGCAACTAGGTGGCACAGTGGATAAAGCACCAGACCTGGAGTCAGGAGACATCTTCCAGAGTTCAAATCTGGACTCAGACACTTAATAGCTATGTGACCCCAGCAATTCACTTAACCCTACTGGCCTCAGTTTCCTCCTCTGCCAAATGACCTGGAGAAGGAAATGGCAAACCACCCAGTATCTCTGCCAAGAAAACCCCAAATAGGCTCATGAAGACTTAGAAATGGATAAACAACAACAACCCAGATGTCGTATGCCTTTATTTTTTCTTGTCTTAGTTCTATCTCTTTCATTTCCAGAATTGTATCAAATAATAATGAGAAGAGTGAATATTCTTTCATTTCTGAATTTATTTGAAAAGTTTCTAGTGCATTACCATCACATATGATACTTGCCTTTGGGTTTAGGCAGCTGTTTTTTATGATTTAATAATAATAGCTAACATTTATAGTGCTTACTATGTGGTAAGCACTTCACTCAGATGAGCCTCACAACCTGGGAGGTAGGTGCTATTTTAACTGCCTTTTTAAAGAAGAGCAAACTGAGATGCTCAGAGGTTGTGATTTGTCCAGGATCACACAGCTGATAAGTTTCTGAGATTAGATTTGAACTCAGATCTTCATGATTCCACAGAGCTCTCTGCACTGTGCACCTAATTGCTGCTATTAAAAACAGCTACTTATGTGCCTATATTTTTTTAGTTTTTCTGTTTTTCACCATAAATAAGTATTGAACTTTGTTAAAGGCTTTTGGGGCATCTACTGAAACAATTGTGTAGTTGTGGATGCTTTGGTTTTTAATATGATTAATTATGTTGATTGTTTTCCTAATGTTCAAACATTCTTGCATCCCTGGTTTATTTAAATTCTACTTTGTCACAATGAATTGTTTCTTTAATAAATACATCATTATAACCTTTTGGGGCAAGATTTTCTTTAACATTTAAAATCAATATTCAATAATTACATACCTATAATTTTCTTCCTATGTTTTATTCTTCTCTTGCTTCAGCATTAAAATGTATATATCTCACAAAATGATTCTAATAGGGTGCTTTCTTCCTCTGTTTTTGAGAGTAATTTGTGAGGCTTGGGTATTCATTTTTTGTTAGAAGTGTGATAGAATGCTCCTATGAATCTATCAAAAAAAGAGATTTTTTTTTTCTTGGGCAGTTCCTTTATAACTAGGCCAATTTCTTTTTTTAAAGATTGAGTTATTTAAGATCCTAACAGTTTCGCTATTTTATATTTTTGAAGGTATTCTATTCTTTTGTATTCTCAGCTTTCATAGCATATAACTGTACACAATATATTTGGCTATTCTTTTTATTTCTTCTTGTTTTCCTTGTGATTTTGCCTTGTTTGTTAACTATTTTATTGATTTGATTTTCTCCCCTCTTCTTTTTAATCAGATTAGCTGCATATTTACCAATTTTATTCTTCTTTTCAAGGAAGAAATTTTTCTTTTTCTTTATCATTAGTATATTTTTTTGTCCAATTTCTGTTTCTCCTATAATTTTTACATAGCTTCCCTTTTGTGTTTATATTAGATTTGTTCATTTGGGTTTCTGGTTTATAAAATGTATAGTCAATTTATTAATGATTTATTTTTAATTTTATAATGTATATTTATGGAGAAATTTATTTTTTCTTCTGAGGAATGCACTAGTTGTACCCCCAATTGTCAGATGCATCCATTATTAAGTATTTCATGATTACATCTCTATTTTGGTCTGTGTCTTTTATTTGTAGATCCCAAACCAATGATTATTTTCATTGTATTGTGGTCTATATAAAAATATAAAGGATTTTTGTGCCCCTTTTTCCTGTGCCCTTATAAAAATATGAAGATGTTTCTTATTGATCTCTCTGTTGTCACTCTGTTGCAATTGTTTGTTGTTGTATTCATTTACTCTTCTCTCATTTCAGTTGTCTGAGGTATTTGAAAAGCAAATAATCTCTTTGGGTTTGGTTTTCTTTATAACAATGTTTCAAGCTTTTTTTTTTCATTGAATGTCTACCTTTTCAATGGAGTGTCCATCTTTTTTCATTTATGTTTAAACTTAGCCTTGCAATGTAAGTTATCCTGGGCTAAACCTGAGCTCCACTATTCTTCAGAATGTATTATTCCATTTTTTTTTTATGGATTCAGAAACGTCTTAAATTATTTGAATTGCTTTTCCTTTGTATTTGAAGATCTTATTCCTGGTCACCTTTATAATGTTTCTGAACTGAATTTTAAAATTTAACCACTATTTGTCTTGGAGTGTTAATTTTTTCCTTTGGAGGCCATCTATATATTCTTTCATTGGGGATTTCCCTTCTGTGTTCTGAAGTTTTGGACAATTCTCTTGAATGACTTCTTCCATTATGGTGTTTAGGGTTGTTTTCTTATATTCTTCTGGGAGATCTATTGTTCACAAGTTGTCCCTGTTCAACTTGTCTGTAAGATTAATATGTTTTGCTGGAATATTTTCCTTTAATATTACTACTTTTTGCTTTTTTGGCTTCCGTGTCGACCATTTATTTATACTTTCATTCCCAGTCAATTGCCCTTTCTTGTTTCTTTGGTGAGACTTGCCAATGAAGATTCAAATGTTGTATTCATTCAATTATTTCTGTTGTATATATGTTCTTATCACTCTCATTTTTCTTTTAAATCACTCAGTAGTAGAGTATTGTGGTTCCATATTCTCTCTATAAACTCAATAGCGTACTCTGTCTCATTAAAGTATTGTTATTTTCCTTTGTTTTGTAATATTAATTCATAGATACCAGAAATAATTTATTAGATCTGGACAGACTCTCTTTCTCCCTCCCTCCCTCTCTCCCTCCCTCTCTCTCCTTCCCTCCTTCTGCCCCCCCTCCTTACCTTTTGTCATAGAATCAATACTATGTATTGGCTCCAAGGTAGAAGAGTGGTAAGGGCTAAGCAATGAGGGTTAAGTGACTTGCCCAGGGACACACCTCTCTTCTGATAGCTGAATGACCAGTGGGTGAAGGAATGCTCAGTAAGAGCAAAGTAAGTGTTGATTCATGGAAGATTTTTTAAAACTGCCTTTTGAATTCCTGCTTTCTTAGATTAGGGAGACATCTGAAGTTTATCTTTGGTGCTTAATTTGTGTTTTGGGGAAGTCTGAGAAGTTGCGAAGATCAAAGAAAATGTTTTATCCTCTACCTTATTGGTCATGTAACCACAAAGTGTTCTTAGGGACACATTCATACCTCTCAATACTTTCATCAATATAAGAGAGAATAAAAATCTTTGAATTGAGCACAAAATGAAAAAAAAATCTTAAAGTAGAAAATCCCAATTAATTATTAAAATAGAAATTCTGAAAATTAAAGAAAAAATAAATCAAATTAAAAGCAAAACTGTAATGGATTGATAAATAAAACAAAAAGCTGTTATAAAAACTAATGAATGTATAATATTAGTTAATCTGATAAAAGAGAGGAAACCAAATTATCACTATTAAAAAAAGAAGAAAATTTCAACAACTGAAGTAGAGAAAAAATTATAAGCAACTAATTTCCTCAGTTATATGCCATCAAAACTGTAAAAAAACAAAAACAAAAACATGGTGAGCTACATAAAATAGATAGAAAAACTGTCCAAAACTGTTAAAAAAATTATTTAACTCGCCAATCAGGGGACTGATAATGAAATCAGCAACTGACCTTTTGCAAAAGAGGTGATGAATTCAAGGTACAGAATTAGAAATATATTTTTAGAGATATCCAATGTGGGATTTTTTTTTTTGCTTATTAGTTACATGGGTTTAGCTTTTCTTTCATTTCCCCCCCAAATGATGACAGGTAGGAGGGAGAGAAAATGATAATAATAATCATTATAATTATTAGCATTTATATAGCACCTTAAAGTTTTATAGCCCTTTATAAAAACTATCATCTCATTTGAGCCTCACAACAATGCAGGGAAGGCGATATTATTATCCTCACTTTTTAATTGAAAAGAAATGAAATTTGAAAAAAACAAAAACATTTCACATTGCTCTCTACTCAGAAAACCAGAAACAATGGCAGAAATTGTTCCCAGCTCTGTATGGTCCCTTTCCATTCAGATCAAATCTAAGCTCCTCTGATTCCCCATTCCTCTTTAGGAAAATGATTTTTGACTCATGTAATGACGTAGATTTTGTTCCTTATAAACTTTGAGCTAGACTGAAACTGAAACTAATTTGATTCTAGGAAATCAGCCCAATTGCCGGGGTTTCTATATTTGATCCTAGAATCCTGGAGATTAAAGAATAGATAAATGACATAGTCAGATTGCACATAGAAAAAAGATTTTAATAGCTGAAGTAGGATGAGTTAGAGCAAGAAGAAACATGAGACAGGGAGAAGAATCAGGGAAGAATCAGAAAAAGCTAAAGGTATTTCAATAGTTCATGCATGTGGTGATGAGAACCTACACCAGAAAAAAAAATAGAATAGTAATGTCAGAGAACATAACATGCTTGAGCGATGTTGTAAAGTAGAATAATTTGATCTTGGCAATTGTTTGGACATGGGGTAATGAGAGATAGTGAGGAGTTGAGGGTGACTGGAAGAATGGTAGCACCCTCAACAGTAAAAGGAAAATTAGAGAAAGGGGAGGGTTTTGGAGAAAAGACAATTTAATTTTGGATATGTTACATTTATGATGTCTGTGGGAGATTTAATTCAAGAAGTTCAACATGAGTTGGACATGTGAACCTAGAAGTCAGGAGAGATATTAAGGTATAGATTTTTAAATTAATATCCAGATACTCCAATATTATATTTATAATATTTAATAATAAACTTGAAGCAAGGGAAGAAAAGATCTCAGTAAAGAAAAACCACTTTCCCAGCCACAAACGTGGAGAAAAGTGGGGGTGGGGGGGTGGGGGGGAGTAGTTACAAAAACATATAAACAATAATCTAAGAATGCACGTAAACAGAAAGGGAAAAAGAATTTTGGGATGAGGAAAGAATTCTGGGAGATGGAGTCCAAAATTTTTAATTATACGAAGGCCAGATTCCATCTGAGAATGACTTGCATAATCATTGTACAAATCATCCAGCAACTGGGCTGATTTCCTAGAATCAAACCAGTTTCAGTTTCTGTCTAGCTCAAAGCTTGCAGGGAACAAAATATAAACCACTACATGGGCCAAAAATTTTTTCCCTAAAGAGGGATGGAGAACTGGGCTGTAGTGTTCTATTTAGGAGTCAGAGGAGCTTAGATTCGATCCAGATGCAAATTTGATGATAATTGAATCCATGAGAGCTATTGAGATCACTAAGACAAACAGCATAGAGGGAGAAGAGAACAGAGTCCAGGCTTTACTTTGGGATTTACCCATTGTCAGAAGACCAAACCTGGCTGAAGATTCAGTAAGTCAAACTAAGAAGAAATGGTCAGATAAATAAGAGGAAAACCAGGAGAGAGCAATGTAACAAAACCAAGAGAGAAGAGAGGATCAAATTAAAAAGTGTGATCTTCAGCTCAATCAGTAAGACATCTTTAGGGAGAGACAGGAGGCAGCATGTGCCAGACAATTCAAACTGCTTCCACCACTTTTAACCCCGACACACCCACTGACTCTAACAGAGGAGCCCAGAACTCAACTCCAACCCCAAAGCATTGTGAATAGCAGCGCTTCCCAAACCATTATACCTGCTTCCAGCCCAGGCCCCATGCCATCACTGAAAGGAAAAATCTTGTGTTGTGGAAGATCACCTTCTCAACAGCAGCAATAACTGCTGACCAACAGTCATCAAGAGGAAGATAAGCCCAAATATGGTCACTATTACTATTACTGCTTTCAGCCCAGCTCTCCTAGCTGCCATATGATGGTGTCTCTGCCATGATCCCTGCTCCTCATGATAGGGTTCTTTTTTTCTTGTTTGCCCATTCTTCTAACCATTAGATTCAAATTAATAACTCCAGGTTCTCATTTTCCACAGAGTTGATTATTAATCACTTGAAATAGAGAAAGCAGACATAAAGAGATTTGAGCCTAATCCAACCTCACTGACCACGTGTTTCTCCACATGGCTTCTTCTTGACTTTAAAGAATGTGATGTTAGACTTAGCTTCTGCCACACTTGTGGAGGGAAGGTCTGGGCTTGTCCTATTGCTGTTCTCCCGGGGTATTGAGTGTTGTGTTATTCTAGGAGTTCAGGTCTTGGCTGGGGGCCTGAAAGCTTCTAGTGCTCCCAAAGTGATCTGATCCAAGGCAAAGTCTCTTTGCTACATGCTTCCCCCTTTGTTTCTCAGCCCTTTGCCTGAACCATTTCCCTGCCTTGACACCTTCAAGTTCCAGACCTATTTGACTTGAATGTGGTTCTATGAAAGAGTAGACTGCTGCTGGATTTCACCTCTATCAGCCCACCAGAAAACCTTATTTGTTCCAAGTGGTAGAATTGTATTTTCCCATTTGGTCTAGGATTCCTGTCTTGGTTATACCCCTGTAGGCTGAACTAGATGCTTGACTATTCTGAACTTGGGGTCTGAGCCACACCATTGCTGCTGTTGGCTTCTGAACTTCCTCTCCCAGAAACTTTCGAGGTCCTCCTTATATGTGGGATTATACCACTCCCCTGCATACTTTCCCTCCTCAGCCCCTTTGAATCTGTGACCCAGAACTGGGTATTTATTAGGTGACAAATGTACCATTTTGTATCTGTCCTTATTGATGTTGGTGTGGGTCTTGTGGTGACCCCATCTGGGTTTTTTCTGCCTAAGAAACTGATGTTTATTTTCTGTTATTTTTTGAATACCATGAGAGCATCTGGGACCTTAGGACCACTCAGTGGTAGTTCCTACTCACTCAGTGGTTTTAGTGGTAGGAGCTGTAAATCAGTCCTCTATATCTGGCTGAGCACTCCAGTGGGGGATTGCTGAATGGGTACAGATCGCACCTGCACTTCCCCAGACTAATCAGCCACCTCCAGTTGAGTAGCAGTGAATTCTGGGGCAGGTGGAGTTCATTCACCCTGAAACTTCTCCTTTATCACTACCTTCTCAGCTGGGACCTGATCCTCCTTTACTCTAGGGAAAAATCTTTCTCTGGGTGTTGTAGTACCCCCATTCCCAGGGTCCGCAGTCCTTATGGTCTCTCTCCCTATGTGAACTAGACTTGACAAATGACTCACTGCGATTTTTCCCCCCTGAATTTCCCCATAGGGATTAGGCTTGGTGTATTGCCTAGATTTGTTTGGCTCAGATGCTGCCCATGGGACTTTTCCATATTTTTGAAGCTAAACCCTTCCATCTATCTTGTCTCTCTCATTAGAAATGTGAGCACCTTAAGATAAAGGGCCCTCTTGGTTTTCTGTCTATCTGTCTGCTTGGTCCCACAAAGCTTCCATAGCTTAGGACACTGTCCAGCATTGGCTGCCACGTCCTGGAGCCAGGATCTTCATGGCACATGAAGGAGGGAAGGGGGTCTGGGGTGTGGGTTGGGTTTTGTGGTGAGACTCTGTGTTGGGTCCTGGGGAAGGCTAGTGTAGATTCACTGTTGGCAGCAGAATAGACCATGGGGGCGGGTGCTGAGTGAGCTCAGGGTAAGTGTCAGTTCATGGACTTTTGTTTTTACCTTTTTTGAGAGACCTTGGAGACATGGGAAATTACTTTATCTGTGATGCATAATTTCTGTTTTGGAGATGTTTGACAGGTCAGAGAAAATGTCTAATCGTTAATCTGGTTGGTGACCTGACTTCACAATTGCCTTGAAGACATGTTTCATTCAGAATTGATTTCCTGTCCCTAGTTTTCCTGTCCTGAGTCTTAGAAAAATGGAACCCTCTATTACTATTAATTGTTGTACAGTATGATTTAAGAGAAAAATATTTAGATCATTGATCCATTTGGAAATTATTACAACATATAGAATGGATACTGTCTCTGTTAATCACCAAATTATTATCCAGTCTTCTTAAAGATTTTGTTGAAAAAGAAATTCTTTTTTTCATTAATTTTGTTGTTGTTGTAGATTTATCCCAGGAAGAGACCTCAGAGGTCACCTAGACCAACTCCCTTATTGTGAAGATAAAGAAATAGAGTAGTTAGGTGTCTCTTTTAAAGTCACACAGAAATTGCATGACAGAATTGGACTTGAATTCAGGTCCCATGGATCCAAACCCAACTCCCTTTCCCTTTACTGCCTCTCATCTATTAGGCTTATCAAGCCTAAAGGCAACTAGGCAGCACAATGAATAAGAGCCCTGGTCTGGGAGTGTAGAAGAAGTGATTTCAAGTCCTACTTCAGAGTATTACCAACTGTGTGACCCTGGACAAGTCCCTTTCTCTCAGCCTCAATTTCTTCCTTTCTAAAAGAGGTTTAATAATAGCATCTACTTTCCAGGCTGTAGCCTCTTGCCAGCAAGAAGCCACACAGTATGAAAGATAGAGAAAGGATAGAATTTTAGGATTCCGTGAAGGGTGTGAGGGAGCCAAGTTCGAGATGTGAGATGGCAGAAATGAGTCAGAAACCAGGCCGTATTGATTACAAATGAGCCACAGCAGAACTCCGATCAGTGGACCTCTCAAACGGCTAATTCCATTCAATGATCCAAATTTAATACCACACAGGTCAGAGACATGATAGAGAAAAGAAAGTGCCTGTCCGAAGGCCAGGTCCCAGGTGAGAGAGATAGAGAAGGAAAGGAATTGGCCTCTGGCCAAGCTCCAGCAAAGACAGACATCGGTGAGAGCTAAGATCCAAGAGAGAGAGAGAGAGGAGATTGCTGTGGCTCTCCTTTTAATCTCTTTGATATGCAAATATACACAATACATAGGGATGATTATCATTGGTTAACAACAAGGTATAGGTGTGGTTTATCTTAGCCAGGTGAACACAAAGAAACCTGTTTTTCCCGCCTAACCTGGGGGAAGCTGGGATCAAAGGTCAGAGGCTTTCCTAGCCAAGACTGAGCATGTTCTCTTCTAAGCCACTCTGTGCATTCTAACTGTTTCCCTTGTCCCTAGATAGGGGTGGACTGCTACACAGGCTTCTTGTGAGGACCAAATGAGAGAACATATTTCCTGTATTTTGTAAACTAATGCTAGCTATAATAATGGTCATGTTTATTATAGCACTGAAGAATATTTAGTTTTTAAAGTTATTTAATTTATTCCAAAATATTTGATTATTTAATTTTTAAAGTAGCTAGGTGTCAAAGTGATTGGTGATAGTTCTCAGCTTAGAAACAGGAAGATCTGCGTTCAAATCCTACTTCAGAAGCTCAGGCATTCCTGTGGTCTCCTATTGATTTTCTATCACCAGGCTTCTGAAGACAGTCTAAAGTTTATATAATATTGGATTGTGAGGAAGCAAAGTTTCCCCCTTTTTATCTCTGTTTCAAAGTTTTTTTAAACATAACCCAGAGTTTTGGCTCTTCCGGACAACATCCCCTCTCCTAGAGGGGATTGAGGATATTTATTGAGTACCTAGTGTGTATATACATCTGGGACATCCAAGATAATCCTTGCTTATTAGGTTGAAACTTACTAGCTGTGTGACTCAGGGCCAGTCATTAACCTCTCTTAGCCTCACTTTCCCTATCTATCAAATGGGGATAAGAAGAATACCTTGTTCACAGGGATGTGGTGAGGATCAAACATGATAATCTAAATAAAATATTTTGGAAACTGAAATAAATGTCAGCTGTGATGAAGATGAAAGCATGTATTGGAGATATGGAGGTTTCCGTTTTCTTTGTCACTTCCTAGGGTTGGGTTTTATTTAGGTTCATGAGGACTGACCCCATATAATGCTTCTTAATACTGGCCTCAGCAGTGAGCATCTGGCAGCTCTCTTTGTCTGCCTCTGCCCCTATTCTGTCTTTTTGTCAGAGTGCTAACAGTTTAGAATCAGTCTCAGCCATCCTGTTAGAAAACCAGGCAAAGTGCTTGAAATTCCTCCTTGTCTGTGATCTGAATTACATCCAAATACCCTCTTCACCCATGGCATCTTCACCAGAATGCCCGTAGAAGGCAGGGCTCCCTCCAGAGAGAAAGACTTTTTGAGTTCAAGTTGAGGACTGTTTACAACTAACTGCACTTCTTGACAACTCTGAGCAGACTGAAACTAAAGCTGGTTGGATTCTAGGAAATCAGTCTATTTCTGTGCTGTGTTGTGTAAGTTACTAACCTAGAGTGCCTACAGTGTAGACAATTTCTCTTCCCATCTAGATCAATAATTTCCCCATTCTTGAGTCTTAAAATGTTTCCTGGGGACTTTAAGAGAGTAAATGACTTGTCCAGAGTCACATAGCTGGTATTTAAATGAGTAAAATGAGTGCCTGAGAAAGCAAAGTTTCCTTCTTTTCCTTCTCTAGTCCCAAGTTTAATTTAGGATAAGTCAGAATGATGGTTCTTCTGGACAACAAAGAGGGGAGGATCAAGAATTATTGATTCAATAAGTATTTATTGAGTACCTTCTGTGCATATAGGGCTGTAATAGTCAGACTATTCCCTGCTTACAACTAGGCTAGAGATAGAGGTACTAGAGGTACAGAATATAGGTGTAAAGATATCTGTGATTCATTGGCAGTCTGAGCTCACTTGGGGTGATTCTGGAGTTCAGAGAATAGAGGATTAAAATCCAGATCTGGGGAGGGGAAGGACAGTAGAGATCACCTAGTTCAGCTCCCATATTTTTCAGATAGGCAAACTGAGGCCTTGAAAGAGAAGTGAAGCAGGTCTCTCAAGAGGAGGGTGCCATGGGAATGAAGTTGGGGGGATGGCCTCGGGGAGACTACATCTGACAAAAACTTGGATTTTGGGAACAAGGGGAGGGAATTAGGGTGATCAGGTAGGGGAGTCATGACTTCATAGGAAGGAAGCTACACTTCTCCTGGGAACAATGTTTGTTTCCTGAGACAAAGCCTAATTTTTCCTATGCTAGTTATTTCTGAGGGTATTACTGTTTAAAGACAAGTTGGACTGAATCTTTAACTAAAGAATCTATATTTATCATTAATTTTTTTTTTTGCTATATATTGGTACTATGTGGAGGGCAGCTAGGTGGCAGAGTGGATAGAACATTGGACTGAGAATCAGAAAGACTCATCTTCTGAGTTCAAATCTGACCTAGAACACTCATTAACTGTGTGGCCTTAGGGAAATTACTTAAACCTCTTTGCCTCAGTTTCCTCATTTGTAAAATGAGCTGAGAAGGAAATGGCAAATTACTCTGGCCAAAAAAACCCCTGATGGGGTCATGAAGAGTTGGACAAGTCTGAAATGACTGAACACCAGCAATAACAGGTACTATGTGGAACACTGGGTATACACAGAAAAAACAAAATCAATCCTTGCCATTAAGGAGCTCATAATAAGGAAGACAGTAAATATATGTTAGTATAAGAAATAAGGTATAATATAAGAAATAAGTTAGGTTGAAGATATCTTCTAAAGATATCTCTAGAAGAGAGACAAGGTAGCCTTAGTGGGGAAAGAACTAGCAGTTGGGGAGCGGGCAAGAAGGCAGGGTGAGCAAGCTAATCAAAGTCTTATTAATATTTTGTTGTCTTTTCCCTAACATGTTATATCATGAATTAGAACACATCTTTTAGGTAAAGCCAACAGAGACTATTTAGTGTTCTCATTATTATTTTGTATTAATCTCAGGTTATGTTAGGATTAGATCCTGGGCAGTATTATCCTCCTGAGGGGGGATTGTGAAGTTATCCTAAAAAGTCTATCACATAAGATCTTTTTAAAGCAATTTTAGGAAAAGATATTGCCAATAATATGGACCAAGAAAGCAAATCTTCTAGAGTAGATACTGTAAGGACCATCATGATTCCAAATGGACTAAAAAGATGATGGCAATAGAGGATATTCATAGAAATCAAACATTACATCATAAGACTGAGTGAACCTTTGGATACAAGGAACTGAATCATGGGGGACTGAACCCTCTATTCACTTTTGTTCTTCCCAAATGCTGTTATTTTAACCTGATTGTAAAACACTTGTGCCCAAATGGATATACCTCCTAATAGCTCCTTATCAATGTGCCTATCAATAATTTTTTAATATGTTAAGGAATATTAAAGTTATAGTTAGACCCTCCAAGAAAAGTATATCTTTGTGCCCTTATGCACACAGGTTAGATAATCATAAAATGTATAGACATCATACATAGGATAATTCATTAGGGAGATTATAGCATTTTAATATCCCAGAGAATCAGAGGGAGAATTTTATGAATTTAAAATAAATTGTACTCCCTTATTCTGTTTAAAAATCCACTCCTGGTTCATATTAGCCCTATCCTTTGACCGACTATGCATGCATACTATAGCAGGATGCCAGAGGTTTTGTGACTCCCTGGCTCAAGGAAAAGGCTGATCCAGGTTCTGCATGACTTCATCTGGAAGACTTGTCTCTGACGCAGATTGAAACAGCCTATCCAACCAGAGAGATGCAGAATGAATGAAATCAATGGCCTTATAAGACAGAGGACTGAGTAGTCATTCTTTCCCTTTCCAGACTGGAGATGATTGCCAAAAGAGTCAGGGCAGCATGGAAGCAACCATGTGATCTCTCTCTGTCTCTCTCAATTTTTTACTATATCCTTGTTTCTATATCCTTGCCTAAATTCCTGTACAGGGCCCCTCTCTCTCCAGAGAGAAAGACGTTTTGAGTTCAATTTAAGGACAGTTTACAACTATCTGAACTTCCTGCCAACTTCTAAGCAGACTGAAACTAAAGCTGGTTGGATTCCAGAAAATCAGCCCATTTCTGTGGTGTGGTGTGGTGTGGTTTCTGCAGTATAAAAAATTTCTCTTCCCATGTAGATCAATAATTTCCCTTTTCCTGAGTCTTAGAATGTTTCTCGGGGACACTAAGAGAGTAAGTGACTTGCCAAGGGGTACACAGCCAGTATATATCAGAAGTCAATTCTTCCTTACTAACTCTGCTCACTTGGCCGTGATGTCTAATGTTCTCCTCTTGACTCTCTATCACCAGGCTTCTGGAGACAGTCTACATTTTTGGTAAAATGAGGGTTTGAGAGCACAAATTTTCCCTTTTTACCTTCTTCAGTCCAAGGAGACTTTATTCTAGAAGTGTCTGGGGTTACCAAGCAGACTTTAGCTTATATATATATATATATATATATATATATATATATGTATATATATATATATGTATATATATATATATATGTGGTGTGTGTAAATTTGTATATATGTGTAAATTTGATTATATATGTATGTATATATATATATATATAAAATCGAGATTTTATATATATATATACATATATATATAATCAAATTTACACATATATACATACTGACCTGAGCATTAAGGAGAACTCTGGTAAGAAGAAGGCTAGAAGAAGATTCATCTGGTCCAACATTAGGTGAGATCATCGTCTCCTGAAACTCCTAGACTGACTCTTGTCCCAGTCTGAATTAACAATAAATAGGATTTACCTAGCTCCTGGAAACTACTTCTGTTCTGAAGAATTGAATTCATGAGGAGGTACTTAATTCCCGAATACCTCTTAATCACTGTAGACATTGTAGCTGAACTGATCTAATCTTTTTTTAAACCCTTACCTTCCATCTTAGAATCAGTACTAAGTTTTGGTTCTAAGGCAAAAGAGTGGTAAAGGCAATGTGGGTTAAGTGACTTGTCCAGAGCTACCCAGCTATGAAGTGTCTGAGATCAAATTTGAACCCAAGACCTCCATCTCTAGGCCCCTGATATAATCTAATCTTAAGTATCTTTTTTGTCTTCTTAGTTTTTCCTATTGTATCTAGGGTACCCTGGCCTTTGGCTACATCCTCTGTCCCAAGGGTTGACATAATCAATCTGTTGTCCTTCCTTTTCTATAGTCCCTAAAGTATATACAGAGGCTTGAATTCTACAGTTTATTGGAAATTCCTAGGCATGGTGTCCTTCCTGAGATTGTGCTTGTCCCAGGGTGGTGAGCTCTGTGATTTTTGCCTTCCTCGTCTTGAGTAAAGACTTGTTCTAATATAATTTTTTTCAGACTGATAGGGAGAAGATAGCCTGGAGTCAGAGTGATGTACATGTTGTCCTGCCCATTAGGTCCCCTGTGCTTTGGCCCTTGTCCACCAATGCCATCATGAAGATTTCTGTTAGGGTGATGGATAACAAGAGTTTAAGGAGTAAGACAGAGACCGTTGGAGTCTGATTGGTCTGTCAAGAGAGACTAAGCAGCTGTACGCATTTCTTCTTCCTTTTGCCCATTAGAGGGAATTTCAAGCCCATAACTCCAGATGAAGCATGGCCCATTACTCTCTGGTTCCTTTTATCCAAGGGAGAAGAGGAGAAAAGAAAAGAGGACAGGCAACCGATTTGTTTCTCCTCTGCTGTTTGACGGACTGGTACCTAAATTGTGTTCTCTTAGTATTTCACCTTTGAATCATTTCATCTTTTCATTTTTCTGATACAAAACCATGATTGGCAGGATGTTCTAGCAGTCCTTCTGGTGTCCTCTCCAGGGGATGAATGATCAAGTGAGCATCTGCCAGCTTCTAAGCCCAAAGGGACAAGAAGATGAGAGTAAAAAAGGCCCAGGTGGGGAGGGGAGAGATTTGCAATAAGAATTTGGGGTTTTGTGCCCCTATCCCAAATCTTTTGAGATTTTGCAAGGTTGAAACACCCTGCATGGTCCACAGGATGGCTTTGGCTGGTAAGCTTGAGATCTTGGTGTAACTAGGGTTGGTTTGTTTTTGTAAGTCCAGTGCTGCAGGCCTATTTTATGTGTTTTAAGTGATTTTAGGCTTGCCTCTTTCCCCCTTTATTTATATTGGGGGATGTTTGGAAGACAAAAGAGGTCAGTGACTTCCCTGTCTAAGATCCTGAATCCAGTGACCAGAGGGTGGCTTACATGCATCCACAGAATGTGGTCCTGAAGCTAGTGGGAGAAAAAGGGGACTCTGGCTAAGAGGACTGGGGCCTGATAAGGACAATGGATTGACCCCTGTCTGAGAGATGCTCTTCCAGGTTCTAGCAAGATGCAGCTGTGAGGATGACTTGAGGAAGGATGGACCCACAACGTAGGAGTAAAGGGGCCACCAATTCCACTTGTCTCCTGGACAGCTGAGGCTTTGGAGGGGTAGCCCTGAAGGTGACATGTAGAGGATGCTAGTGCTTGGTGATGAGATCAGACTGATTGTATTTGGACTGGGAATTTGTGGACTTTTAGACATTTTAATTTGTATTGTTTGCTATGTGTTTTACGTAGAAGGGGAGGCTGAGGCAAGTGAGACTAGCACATCTTTGAAAATAAAAAAGGCGGGGATTGTTTGGGACAGAATTGAGTGTGCCATTCTCAGAATGAGCATTTAGCTTATAAAAGCTAGCTTGTTACTTTTTTGGCAGTTGAGGTCTCTAGGACAAGTTGTGAAAAGAACATTTGTCCTTCCCACTTTCCACTCCATGTTCCTGCAGTGGGGACTGCATGAGGGAATTCACTGGGTAGATTTGGTCAAGAGGATAGAATAGCAGCCAGAAAAAGGTAGCAGTGAGGCAAGAATATCTCCAGACAGGGCTGAGTGATCTTCCCCTGTACTGCTCCCTCTACACCATCTCCCTGGGCAGTAGAGGCAAGTGAGAAAGCACAGTTGGCTCCAGAGACATCATATATATCATAAGATTACATACATACATAGATGTATTATACATACATAGATTGTAACCCAAAGGAACTCAATATTCTAGAAGTATTTAGGGCAACCAAGGAGACTTTTATTTAGAGTTAATAGAACATTATACTAGTGATCTGAACATGAAGGAGAACCCTGATGAGAAGGATGTGAGAGGATTCATCTAGACCAAAATTTGTAGATGAAGAGAAGGCAGAGAGGAGATAGACTAGTAAGAGTGATGTCTATGCTGTTCTCCCTTCTTACACGTTGCTTTTGGGGATGATATAGAATAAAAACTTAGGGAATGGCCCAAAGGCTGTTGGAATCTGATTAGTCTATCAACTGAGGCTAACTGGCTGGACTCTGCTCCTTCTCTCTGCCTGTTAAAGCTATACTCACTTAAAAAGTGAGTATAACTCACTTAAAAATACTATAGTATATATAGTGAGTATATATATATATATATATATACTCACTCAAAAAGTCGTTAACAGATGGCTCTCTTTGTTTGGAGATTGTAAGAGCAAAGCTTACAAAGTCAGTTTAGAGGATAAGGAAACTCTCAGTTGGCCATCTCATGGACAACAGTGGACAAGGGGATTCTGGGACCTCTATCTACTACCCACTCAAAAGAAATAAGATTAAAGCTGGAAAGGACCCAAGAGATCATCTAACTGAGCTTCCTGATTTTACAGTTATAAACACTGAGGCTGGGGAAGGCTAAGTGATTTATCCAAGGTCACACAGACAATAAGTATTAGAATTGGCATTTGAGCTCAGGACTTCTGACTGTAACTTCAATACCTTTTTCCATTGATCACATAAAATCTTGATACTTCAGAGATTAATTGGGGGTTCTAAAATCAGAGACCATTTCACTTGAACTTCTTGGAGTCTAACGAATCACAAGGATAAATCTGAGTGTGGTTATCTCTGAAGAGAGGTAAAGGGCCTTGTTCTCCATGGTTGTCAGAACATATCAAAGTCAAGAGGCCTCCATTGAAGCCCCATTTTATGAGTGATTGGGGGGAGATTACAGTGTATATCTGGGCCTTGTGGTTTCTTACTATTAGTAGTTCACATCCATATAGCACTTTAAAGTTTCCAAAGAGCTTTGCTCATTTAATCCCTGCAACAAACTTTTCAGGTTGGTGCTATTATATCACCCCATTGCATGGAAGAGGAAACTGAAACCCAGAGAAGTTTAGTGACTTTCTTAGAGTTCTATAACATCTACATGTCTAATGGCAGATTTGAACTCAGGTCTCCTTGATTTCAAATTCTACCCCATGCATGGCATCAAGGAGGGGTGATTAAATGAGGCAGTTAGATTCCATGACTCTCCAGCCTCCTAACTGAAGTCATGGAAAGGAATGGGGGTTTTCTTTCTCCCAAACTCTTTACCTTAATTCATTTAGTGGAATGAAGTCTCATTTAACTAATATTGGAGAGTTGAATGCTTTTTATAGCAATTTTTCTGGTAGCATCAGCTTTGGGAGAATTAGAAGCAGGAAACACAAATATACACACGTACATGTAAGGAGGTCTCATTGGGATTCTTTTGCCATGCCGTGGCCCATTATCTTAAACCCCAAGCCAACCACTTTCCTGCACCAGGTAAAGCAATCATCATTACAGTGCCTAAAGTATCTAGATTTAATTTTTTCTTTTAGGTCGTTTATCTCTTTGGTCATCCAGTCAGCTTGCTTCTGAAATCCTTCCTCCATCACTTTCTTCTATTCCTGAGAGGACAAAAGCATGTCAGCCTTTTACCTTGGCTAGTCTCCATTCCTCCAAAAGCCAGCCACCTCTATGTATTTCTCCCATAGAAAGCACAAGCCCCAAGTAGATGAGGAAAGGAGGGGGGATGGTCCAGGCAATTTATCCTCAAGGGACATTCCTGAACAGGGAGAAAAGCTGTCTCCAGTTTAGACCTTTTCTGCAATAAGTCAGTACTTTGTCACTCACTACATTCACAAGAACGTAAGCTTTGGAGCTAATCCTAAAACTACCACAGCTGAACATGAGGACAATTTGGCTGGAATCATGGACTTAAAAATGGGGAAATGAGGGGTTCAGTGCTGGATTTGGAGTCAGGAAGAGACCAGAGTTTGAATTCTGCCATTCACTCTTACCAGTTCTGACTGGTGTTCCTTAACCTCTCTGCCTTAGTTTCCTCCTATTTTTAATGGGGATATCACTAGTACCTACCTCCACAGATTGTTGTGAAGGTAAAAATGAAATGTGTAACCTTAGAGTGACATGTAATATGCCAGCTATAATGTTCATCATTATTTTCAGTTACTATTTCAGTGGCGCACATACACATATTTTTTGAAAAGCATAAAGTACTATATAGAGAGTGACTCACAATGGACTCAAGTGAACTTCAAAGTGGTTTGGGCCTCTGATCAACCCTGGAAGGAGTATAAATAAACAATGGTCTGCTACTAGCCTTGGCTGATTTGGGTCAGATTCCACGAGTTTAGGCAGAGCGTGCTCTCTTCCGTGGCTCTTTGGGTTTGGGTTTCTTGATACTGGTCCTAAGGGAACCAAGTCAGCCACTGGATATGTTCTTGTCTGAGGACCCAGCAGTTTGGGGCTCCGGGAGGACTATACATAAGACTCCATCTGGGCTACATGACATCATTCTAGAAGCCCTAAACTCCAGGGGACTCTGGAATGAATTTGTACACTTCATGGAGTCCTTAGGATTACAGATGACTCCATAGTCAGCTTGGACTTTTTAGGGTCTTGGTTGAGGACAAAGACTTTGATCTGAATTCAGGGGGTTCATCCAGAAGCTGGTGGAGCAGTGGCAAAGAACATTCAATTCTCTGCGTGTATTATGGTGTTAGAAGTATTAATCACAGGACCTTAATGTGATTTTCAAAAGCTGTTTTTTTTTTAAAGTTAGGTAAGCTTCTTGCTGCCACAATTATACACAAAAGGCTAAGAATGTGGCTGGGTACAGAACACAGAACTGTTGATCCCTGGCCTTACATTTGGTCCTACTTATTTCTTGGTCCCCTCTCATTTGTGTGATGCAGCATCATGGTAGGAGAGAGGAGGGAGGGAAAAAGACAGAGAGAGAGAGAGAGAGAGAGAGAGAGAGAGAGAGAGAGAGAGAGAGAGAGAGAGAGAGAGAGAGAGAGAGAGAGAGAGAGAAACAGACAGACAGACAGACAGAGCGAGGGAGTGAGAGACAGAGAGAGACAGAGACAGAGACAGAGACAGAGAGAACATCTTAGGATCAGAAAGACCCAATTAAAGGCCTACATTGGAAATATCCTGGCTCTGTGACCTAAAACAAGTCATTTAGCCTCCTCCATGTGTTCAAATTGATTCCATTTTTCTGAAGTTCTGAGGCAGCATTTAGCAAAACCCCAATGGGATGCCTTTCAGATATTGTGTTATATTTCTTCAAGTAATTGCTAAAAATTATGGGATTGGGAGGGTGGACCCAAGATGGCAGAATAAGGCAGGAATATCACCCACATTCTCTCAAAGTCATGTCCAAATAACTACTCAAAAATGCCAAACAAATGAGGGCATGATAGAATCAACAAAAGGATGGAGTGAAAGAGATTTCCTGGGGAAGTCAAAGAAGAAGGTCCTCAAGAAAGGCCTGTCTCTCTGGGGAAAAAGAACAATATAGTTTAGCACAGGTGGTGACTAGGCAAATAATCAGGAAGCTATGCCCCAGCAATCAAGCAGTGAAGTTCTACAGTGCCAGCAAAGGCCAGCAGCAAGGCCCCTTGGCCTGGCATAAATGGCTTGTGACAGTTCCTTCAATTTCCGGAACAGAGCCCAACTTTAACATAAAGATAAAAAACATAAAATGGAGTGGAAAAATGAGGGGGGAGGGGGAGAACCTGAACATAGAAAGTTACTGTATTGATGAGGAGCATCAAAACACAAACTCAGAAATGTCCAACAATGTCAAAGGGGCATATACAAAGCCTCACAAAAATTATTTAATTGGTATCAGACTGAAAAAGAACTCCTGGAAGAACTCAAAAAGTATTTTTAAAAATTGGATAATAAAGGAAAAAAAAATTGAGAATGAATGAAAAATCAGAATCCTAAAATATGTTGTTTATAAGAAACACATTTAAAGCAGAGATATACATAGAGTAAAAGTAAGGGACTAGAGCATAATATGCTTCAGATGAAGTAAAAAGAAAAAAAAAACAAGAGTAGCAATCATAATCTTAGATAAAGCAAAAGCAAAAATAAATCTAATTAAAAGAGATAAAGAAGAGAACTTGGTGTTCAGTCATTTTCAGTCACGTGTTACTCTTTGTGACCCCATTTGGCGTTTTCCTGGCAAGGATAGCGAACAAGATTGCCATTTTTTCCCCTCCAGCTTATTTTACAAATGAGGAATGGAGGCAAATAGAATTTAAATGAATTCATATTAATACTAAAAATATATGCACCAAATGCTAGAGCATCCAGTTATTTAAAGTAGAAATCAAATGAGTTGTTGGAGAAAACACATGGAAAATTTACTAGTGTGGGACCTCAATTTTCCCCTCTCAGAACTAGTTAAATCTTTCATTCCTTCTTTTTTTTAGCTAAAAAAAAAAAAGTTTAATTAATTAATTAATTCAGAATATTTTTCCATGGTTACATGATTCATGTTCTTTCCTTCCCCTCCTTCCACCCTAGCCAAAAAAAAAATTAATTATCTGAGATACAAAAAATAAAAACCAAGTCTCTAAGCAAAAAAAAAAATATATATATATATATAATACATATATATATAATACATATATATATATATATATGTATTATATATATATACATATATATATATATATATGATTATTGAGAGAGGGATCCAGTCTCTCAATAAAGCTGGATTCCAGTTAGCAACCAAACACCTCAAGCCTTATGAGCGTCCCCTTTATATAGTACAGTTTGAGTTAGAGATACAGTAGTGATTGTCAGAAATACAATGAGATTGAACTGAAATAATTTGACCACTTTGACCCATGCCTGTTGGAATGGGTCCTCTGGCCCAGGACCTTTGTCCTTGTGTGATGAATACAAGATATCTAATCTCATATGATGCATGTAGGTTGTGTATCAATCCTGTATATCCTGTGAATACAGCCCAGTCTCCTTTTAGCCCTAGATAAAAACCAAAACAAAATATCAGCTCTGTGCATTAACCTGGCGTGTAGCCTCGGTCAAGAAACACAGAACCCTAAGAAAGCAGAATGTCAAAGATGTACACTTTTATTGGCTTAGGATGAATAAAAAGTTTAAAACATGGGGGATAGGGTATAATATCAGAACATTATAAAGTATTACAGAATTATAGATTATAATTATAAATGAGCTCTCTTAGTATTTTGGGTACATGAAAGTCTAGGCTTGTGTTAGTTTCAGAAGTTTCCAGTTCTTAGAGTGATCAGAGAACCACGATAGATACATGGACACTAAACGACTCCGTGGTTTGAAAATTGGAGAGGATCCAGAGGTGACCGGCCCACAGTGGCTAATTATAATCAATGTGAAAACTTGCTTTACAGAATGAGATTTTGGGCAAGAAGCCCCAGCAATGACAGTAGGCTATTGATCAATGCTCAGGTCTTTGCCTTGATCTTTTTTTTTTCTCAACAAAATCACAAGATTTTCAACATGTAATGTATACAATTTTAGGAATCCACATCACCGAAAATCTTAAAATAAATCAACTTCCCAGATGCATTCTTTGCAAACAGTTACCTGTTCCCCTGACCTCAGGGTCTAGAATGGTGCTCCCCCTGGAGTGGACACAGCAAATGTTGTGAATGAAGTGGCCGACCAGACCCAGATTTAGACTTTGTTGATTCCTGAGGTAGGGAAAGTGGCTGACCCACCATTCTCACCCCCTCAACCTCCCAGCAAAGGTTGTAACTCAGGGAGCAGAAGTGCTTTAGAATTCCTAAGAAGCTGATAGGAGAAAAAATTCAGAGTAGCCCTACCACATCTTCACTTCCCCATGACCGTGCCTTCCAGTTCAACAGATTTGATGACTCCTTTATTTTTTTTCTCTTATGATCCTTTACTTCTCTCCCAGTTTGTTTCCTTAAGCTCTCTGATCACTGAATTTGGAAGTTTTCTACTTTTCAAAAGACTTCTTCGTGTTGTAAAAAAAAATGGAAATGCCTGATGGTGATGTCAGAGGGCTTTGGGTGGGGACCATTTGGGGTGATATTAGCTTCTGTTGCTTTCCACCAATGGAGGAGAGGCTCTGGATTATTGTAACGAAGAAATCTCTGGATCGTATTCTTGGTCGAAGATCCAAACTTTAATTATGGTCAATTAAAGCGGAGGGTTTCACCACCCACAGCCTGTGGCAAAGACCCCATTAGATTTTCTATAGCGTGTTTCATAGGTTTTGGACAGTTAACTAGCATAAGTCATTAACAAGGCAAAAGGGACATAGTATGTTAAGAAACTTGCTATAACGTTTGGTAATGAGGTTTTGCAACATTTGATAAGAAGTAAGGAATTCTTGTATAAGCTTAAAGTAACTGGTCTCAGTCATAATACTTTGGGGTGCCTGTAGTGAGTTTAAATCTTCACCAGATCAAACAATGCCTGAATGTTCCTTGGTTGTTTTCCTATGATCTTATCAGGCCAGTTGGGCCCTCACCATTCCAGATGAGCCCAGCTGATTTCCTATTGCATGAGTTTCAGCTTCCCTAGATAACTACGCATATCTGAAGTTTTTATTCTTCCAAAAGAAACTCTTAATCGAATTAGTGTCTGTAATATTCTAATATACCAAAATAAATTCTTTCTACTACTATGGTTAATATTTTGTTATAATTGGCATCTTATACACAATTTACTAACTGTGGTTAACTTTTTCTAAAAATCACAGTTGCTGTTATCTACTTAAAGAATTATATGTGATCACTTGGTTTATGATCAATAATATAAAGCAATTAAAAGAATTTTCCTTTCATCCTCTGAAACAGAAGATAATCCAAATCCTTGTGGATTTGATTTGGTTTGGCGTATATATGGGAGCTTATATATACATGCTACCTTTGGGGCTTAATGCTATTATTACTGGTGTTTCATGTTCACATTTCTGCTACACCTGTAATGAGAACATCTATTGAGAAGGATGGAATGAAAAAAGTGTTGGGAAATTGTTTTGAATTCTTTGAAGAGATATCCTCACCAATGTGTGTGTGTGTGTGTGTGTGTGTGTGTGTGTGTGTGTGTGTGTGTGTGTGACCAAGACCAAGATGAAAGTAATTTACTACCAGGCTAAAGAGTTGCAGTCAGGAAGAGACCAGAGTTTGAATTCTGCCATTCACTCTTACCAGTTCTGACTGGTGTTCCTTAACCTCTCTGCCTTAGTTTCCTCGTATTTTTAACGGGGATATCACTAGTACCTACCTCCACAGATTGTTGTGAAGATAAAAATGAAATGTGTAACCTTAGAGTGACATGTAACATGCCAGCTATAATGTTCATCATTATTTTCAGTTACTATTTCAGTGGTGCACATACACATATTTTTTTTGAAAAGCATAAAGTACTATATAGAGAGTGACTCACAATGGACTCAAGTGAACTTCAAAGTGGTTTGGGCCTCTGATCAACCCTGGAAGGAGTATAAATAAACAATGGTCTGCTACTAGCCTTGGCTGATTTGGGTCAGATTCCATGAGTTTAGGCAGAGCTTGCTCTCTTCCGTGGCTCTTTGGGTTTGGGTTTCTTGATACTGGTCCTAAGGGAACCAAGTCAGCCATTGGATATGTTCTTGTCTGAGGACCCAGCAGTTTGGGGCTCAGGGAGGACTGTATATGACTCAGTCTGAGTTATATTGTGAATGCTAGATTACTCCACCCTACTTAGTCTAACAAAAACAGGAATGTCTACACCCATACTTTAGGATTAAGTATTTTGGAGGATGGCCTATGATAGACATGTGCTAGCAAATGACAAATCAGAAACAACTGACCAACCCCTGGACTGTCTTAAGTCAAGCTTAAGCTACCATTGGTACATGTAAGACTGTTATAATTAAAAATGGTTGATGGCCTTAAATTGTTGTAGATAAAAGAGTGGGAGCCATAAACTGTAACAATTAAAATAGTGGGAGCCAAGGAAAGGGAAACAATTATGATAAATATGAGTGGGTGAGTAAGTTTGACCGCTGAAAAATATATTTCACTACAGGGTCTTGTTTTAAATCAAATATAAGGTGGTCGCCAGGGAATATATTCCCAAATTATGAATATGCCCAAGTCAACTGGTTTTATAGAGAATTTAATTAATAATACAACAAGTAATCAAAGAAAGAAAGAGAGAGAGAAAAAGGTATAAGTATGAAGGGCCTTAAGCCAACATGGCCCAGACCTGAGTCTTAAGAGAGAGAGAATCAGTCAGTCTTTTATCACTCACCACAAGATCTGTCTAAGCAAGGATTCTAGTGACACCAGGCCAGCATCATCTCAGCTGCTTTCACCAGCTCCCTCCTCAATCTGAATGTTTCAGAATGAGTTCTCCCAGCTCCTCTCTGAGCTTTTATTTTTAAGGGCAAAATCTCCTATGTCACCTCCCTTAAGTTCTTCCATCTACCAATCATCCTAGATGTTTTCCAAAAGACAGTCCATTCTCAATTCACAGCTGAGTAGATTAATCCTTTTTAGTAAGTTTGAACCAGCAAAGACACTGCTGGGTCGACTAATCTCATCAAGAGAAAACCTCTGAGTAAGTTTTCACCTCTTTGCTCTTGGAAAGTTTACAAGTTGCCTGACCTTTATAGGTACGTAGCATCCCATTGTATCAATTCTAAAAACAGGCATAGCTCAAAGAACTCCTTGCCTTATTATAAGTATCGTTTTTAAGTACTTTCATTGTTTAGCAAGGAGTTTTCTCCCCTAAAGCAGTCTTAAGTATGGATGGAGTAGAGGTCCTCCCATAGCAAGGAGTTTTCTCCTCAAAATGGGGAATGTTTCCAGTAGGGAATTTTGTTCCAATGGAGGATTCCTCAATGTGGAAATTTTTAACATTCACAAGTCTGAGAAATTTTAAGTTTTACAAAGACACAGGACTTTGATGTAAAAGTCATCTATATCAGAGGTTCTCAACCTTTCAATTTGTAGCAATGAGAATACATAATGCATATCAGGTATTTACATTCAGAATCATAACTGTAGCAAAATTACAGTTTTGAAGTAGTCACCAAAATAGTTTTTTTGGTTTGGGGTCACTGCAACATGAGGAACTGTATTGCAGGGTCATGACATTAGAAAGGTTGAGAACCATTGGTCTATATATTTTTGTGTCTCTTCCTCTTTCTGACCTCTTTGGTGGTGGAGAGGTGGCTGGTGGCAGTGTGCTGAACTTTTTAGCATTTTGTCATGGTGGAAGCTATTGTCTGGGTTAGCAGTGAGTATTCCTTGACACCATACTTGAAGAAGCCTAGTAACCTAGTTCAGGTGAGATGTCTTCTCTGAGGTCTCTCGGAGTTAAGGCTGATTCTTTCCTCCTTTACCTTCCAAACACTATCCTCTTAGAAAAAGCCTCTAATCTTCAAAAACCTTTGGCAGAGAACTTTGAACTCCCCCTGGCACAGGCCAAGCAGGAGAAATCCTATTCCTTTCCCTCTCTCTTCTCCTTAATTCTTTCCCTCTATATTAATTAAACCACCATAAATTTCCAAGCTGACTTGGGCATTTTATTTGGGATATTCCCTGGTGACCAAAATTAATTTAGATTAGGTCACAATACTAAAATTATCCTTACAGTCTGGCTAATCCAGGAAGGGTGGCCCAGGAACCTCATATTTCTGTGAAATCTCTTTCAATTCTCTCTTTATTACTTCCTGAAGTCAGCTTTTAAGCAGTTTGAAACACAGCTGTGAGATCAGATGAATATTAAAATATATATATATATATATACATATATATAATTTTTAAAATCTTTTTTCCTTAATTTGAATTGAACACAGCTTTTAATTTTTTAAACCTAAAATCAGCAGGACAGGGAAAGCTGTTTACCTATGAATCCCCTTTCCTTTAGGGAACAAACAACCCAATGAGGCAACCCTCACTGACAATATGGCCAAATTACTCTTAATTAGCAGTGAGGGTAACCTGGAGGAAGTTTTGGCCTTGTCCTGCTCCCCACGTGTCTTGCGAGGCCCTCTAGGAAAATAACTATTATATATATATCTATATATATCTATATCTATATATCTATATCAAAACCCAGCTACAATGGTCTGGACACGTCATCCGCATGGACCCACAGCGAATACCAAGACAGGTATTCTATGGTGAACTGTCAGCTGGACTCAGGAAACAAGCCTGACCAAAGAAAAGATTCAAGGATCAGGTAAAGTCAAACTTGAAGTGGGCTGGCATTACACCAAAGCAACTAGAACTTGCTGCCTCTGACAGAAGCAGCTGGCAAACCCACATTAACCATGCTGCCACCACCTTTGAAGATGAGCGACGTCAACATCTTGCCGCTGCGCGTGAACGCCGACACCAGGCCACAACCGCACCTCCCGTAACAACTGGCGTTCCATGCCCCATGTGCCACAAACTTTGTGCCTCAGCCTTTGGACTGCAAAGCCACATGAGGGTACACCTTAGATGAAACTGCACAAAGACAATAGTCATTCTTGGTCACAGAGAGACTACCACTACTACTACTAATATATATATATACATATATATATATATAAATGAGTACTACATTCTCCGACATTTATATGGTGGTTGTAGAATTAGGGACATTAAAGATTTCAGAATACCTCCAATTTCTTACGTTATTAGGTCATTTCATTTTTATATTCCTAAATTCTGATAAGAAATGCTAACTTGAAAAAATTTGAAGCTAAAATGCAGAAAAACACACAAACATCCAAAGCTAAAATGTAGGGAACCATGAAAAAATCTGGAGCTACAATACAGGAAATTATGTAAAAATCTAAAGCTAAAATACAGGAAATTATGCAAAAATCTGAAGCTAAAATACAGAAAAACATAAAAAGATCTGAAACTAAAATACAGGAAAACACAAAAAAATTTGAAGCTAAAATACAGGAGAACATGCAAACCCAATCGGATAATTTAAAATGCTTCTTACAGGAAAAACTGGCAAATTTTGACCCCACAAAAAACAGGTCTGAACCTGACAAACCTGTTTCTGAACCTCTAAATGAGGAAATTCGCTCCCCCAAAATGGAGATGGAAAACACCTTTCATATAGCTCAGCTAACAGACTTGTTTTCTCATGTTCTGCAAATCTTGGCTGAACTTAATCCCCAAGACCCTTCTACTGAAACCCAAACTTCTGAAATCCCAGTTTCTCCTGTTCCTTCTCCTACTCAAAAAGCAATTCCAGCCCCAACATAATCTCATCCTTCTAAGGAAACTCCTAGTCAAACTGACCCACAGGTACCAAATTCAACTAGAGGTCTTTTTCCTCTAAGAGAAGTACATGAAATAGGATGCAATGGGGATGTGGTGACTCTAAGGCACAGCATACCATTTACTCCCCCAAAAACAAATGAATTCACATGAAATGTTTCCACATATGAACAAGATACCTTTCTGGAAAGGATAAAGATGACAGACATATTTTTTCAGTATAATCCGTCTTACAAAAACATTAAAAACTTGCTACAGGCTTTTTTAACTAGACGTGAGAAAAATAAAATAATTTCTCTTGTCAATAAAACCCAGGGGTGCAATGCAGCACACTGGCCATCTCAGGATCTATATGGAACTATAACAACTCTGAGGATGATTTACAACTATACCGTTGTAATGAGGCCATCTTAACAGTTATGAAAGGGAGTAGAGACAGTACAGATAAGTGGACAGAATTTGAAAGAATTAAGCAAAATGAGGAAGAGACACCCTTCAGATTTATGGACAGAATAATTGAGTTTGGGAGTCGATACCTGGATTTTGACCTTTCTAAAGAAAAATTGCATAAGACAAATTAGAAGGCACTTTGTCAATAACTCTTGCAAAGTGATTAGGGATTATTTTAGAACACATTGCCCAAGATGGCTGCAAATGGACTTTGAAGAATTGTGGAAAATGGCTCTATATGTTTCAAAGGGAAACAAAGAAAAGGAGGAAGAGAATACTGATCTCATGGAGGAACTTGGGAAACAATTGACATATTTAAAAGATAAGATTGCTAAACTGGAAAGAGGGCATGATACTCAACCAATGGCACTTGCCCCTTTCCAGGAATCTAATTATCAACCCATTACCTGCCAATTCTGTGAGAGGAAGAGCCAGAGAATGATAGAGTGTAGAACTTTATTCAAGGCAATCAGAAGGAATATGCAGTTTAATAACAACTACAGAAATGATAATTATAGAAATAATTATAATAATGATAATGGAAACCAGAACTTTAGGAATGATAACTATAGGAATAGATATTGGGAAAATGATAACTCAAAACAAATGACTCCACAACAATATAACTTAAGGGTTGCTCGTCCAAAAAATACTTGGGTTGCTAATGCCCCTCAGGGGGTTGCCCTTCAAAGGGATGCCCAAGAAACTTCCCAAATACTATGAAGGTGTTGGGGGGGGGGGCAGCTGGGGCACAGGAATCAGAGGATACAACCTTTGCTTTCCCAAACCCTGATGTCTTACTACCCGTTGTCCCTATCCACTGCCGTCCCCAAACTGATGAGCCCCATGTTACCTTAAAGGTGGGTAACACCTATTATGATTGTCTTTTAGACACTGGAGCTCCCAGGTCTGTATTAAAGAGTACACCTGATTTACACTGCTATTCTATTGGCTCAGGGAATGTAGTGGGAGTGTCAGGGATACCCCAAAGAGTTAAAAAGCTTTCCCCTAGAATGGTGTCTGTAGGACCCCTAGAATACAACATTCCTTCCTTTTGATGCCTGACTCCCCTTTAAATTTGCTGGGACCTTCTATGCAAACTCAGAGCCACAATAACTTGCTCCCCAGATGGTTCCTTATCATTGGAAGTACCTGAGGAAACTTTAAATTTACTCTTTGTACTTCTCTCAGAGAGTCAGGAGAGGAAAGGGCATCCCAGCTTTGTAATTCCTGAAGATATACTGGAGTCTCTTTGGGCCACATCTTCTTCTGATGTAGGCTTACTTAAGTCGGTTGTTCCTGTGTAGATAAAAACTAAATCTAGCCCACCTCCTTCCATCCCTCTCAAAAGAGGCAATTGAGGGTATTACCCCAGTAATAATCTCATTAATAGACCAGGGAATAATAATCCCTTGTAAATATGAATACAATTCGCCCATCCTGCCCATTAAAAAACAAAAATTAGGGCCTGATGCGAGCATCTCTATAGATTCGTACATGATTTGAGGGCTATGAACAATCATGCTATAAAGAGACACTCTGTAGTTTTCAACATACATATGATTATTTCCTCTATTCCTAGCACAGCTACATACTTTACAGTAGTGGATTTGTGCTCAGTCTTCTTTTCCATATCCATACATGAGAACTCCAAGTATATCTTTGCTTTTACCTGGAAAGGCTCACAATATACATGGAGTCGTCTTCCACAAGGTTTGTGGAAAACTCAAGTTTATTTGCACAAATTTTGAGCCAAGACACTGATAATATAACATTTAAAACAGTAAATTAATCAAATATGTTGATGATCTACTCTTGGCCTCAACAGATGAAGAAGCATGTGAGGAAGATAGTAAATGCCTTCTTTTGATACTACACAAAAGAGGGCATAATATCTCAAAGAATAAAGTTCAGTGGTGTCTCCCTAAAGTAGAATATTTGGGGTTCATCCTGATTGTGGGTGCCTACTCTATTTCTCCCAAACGAATTGAAAATATTCAAAATTTAAGTGCTCCTACCACTAAGAAGCAATTGAGAGCAAATTTAGGAGCAACAGGGTTTTGCAGACAATGGATTCCTTGCTATGGGGAAATTACTAAACCCCTTATAGCACTAACAAGGGATTTGGTCCCAGAACACCTCCAATTGGAGCCAGAACACCTGTCAGCTCTATCAGATCTAAGACAGGCTATCCTGCCTGCCCCTGCTCTAGGCATCCCAGATTACAATAAGCCATTTACTTTGTATGTACATGAGTGAAGAGGGGGTAGCTTCAGGTGTTTTAACTCAGACTTTGGGACCTTCTCAGTGCCCAAATGCTTATTATTTTGCCCAACTGGACCCAGTAGCATCAGGAGCACCACCAGGTCTTAGAAGAGTATCTGCTTCATCCTTACTAGTGACAAAAATTGTTGATCTAGTATTGGGATTCCCATTAACAATTATGGGCCCATATGAGGTAGAAGCATTGTTGCTAAGGCATAGAACACAGGTATTCTTGGATCAGCGAATTACAGGGTATGAAATAACCTTGTTAAACTGTGAAAACATTACCTTGAAATGCTGTACAACCCTTAACCCTGCCACCTTGCTTCCAGATTTAGCAACCTCAGGAGAACCATTACACAGTTGTGAAATTCTAGTGTCCATGGCAAATAAGCCTTGAGATATTCTCTTGGACACTCCCTTAGACAATCCAGATCTGGTCTTATTTACTGATGGTTCTTCTTTTATGAGGGATGGCATATGCTACACTGGAGCTGCTGTAGTCACAGAAGTTGCCACTGAGTGGTCAGCTTCACTGCCCTCTAATATTAGCACTCAAGGTGCAGAACTCATACCTCTAAAACATGCCTGTATAATTGCCAACGTTAAAAAAACAACACTTTATACAGATTCAAGATATGCCTTTTGTGGCAAAGCCTTTGGTGGGCGTCCTCGGGCTTACACACCTTTTGAGCACCTACAGATAAATTTCATAACAATGCCAAAGGCTGAACATTATAAATTTTGTGTAGTCATATTAGATCAACTGACCAGATGGCCACAAGCATTTCCTGCAACCCGAGCCACAGTGGCTTTTGTTGATAAGGTACTTTTAAAAGAGATTATTCCTCACATTGCTCACATGTAAAATAAGCATCTTTTGTTGAGACTGATTGAGTGTATTCTATCACATGCATTGGAGATAATAATCCATTGACAAGTGGATGATGTTTTTTGAGAACACATTGAATTCCTGATTTTTGCCCCTTATTTTTATTATTGGTTTTCTTTTATTTTGATTAGAATATTTTATTTTTGTCCTTTTTTCTCATTTCTTTTACTAAAGATACATACAATTAATATTAGCCCTAGATAAAAACAAAACAAAACAAAACATCAGCCCTGTACATTAACCTAGGGTGTAGCCTTGGTCAAGAAACACAGAACTATAACAAAGCAGAATGTCAAAGATGCACTGTTTTTTGGCTTAGGATGAGTAAAAGTTTAAAGCCTGGGGGAGAGGGTGCAATATCGGAATAGTATAAAGTATTGAAGAATTATAGAATCTATAAAATATTAAAGAATTTATAGGGGGAATGGGATTTCACATTCATAGGACTCATGATGAAAAATGCTATCCACCTCTATAGAAAGAGTTGATGGATTCTGAATACAGATTGAAGCAAAATTTTTTTCACAGTTGAGGATTTAAGGTTGTGCCAGCTTCTGGCATGAGAGTCTTCCAAAAATATCACTTGCTTGGATATTTTAGAACCTCTGTTGCCTCTGGGACATGTATTAGATGTATGAGGAGGGGGTAGCATTGGTTGTAGCTGCAGAGACAGTTCAGGGAGGTGGTGAGCTACCATAGAACTATTCCAGGAGGAAATGGTTTCCATGACTTTAAATGTAATTTCTCTATTGTTCTTTGCTAGACTATGTGGGTAATATCATAGAAATGCTGATGATTTTTATGCTTTTTAAAAAATATCCTACAACTTTGCAAAAGTGTTCAACAGTTTTTTAGTTGATTCTCCAGTGTTCTTTAAGTATACCATCATATCATTGGCAAAGAATGATAGTTTTGTTTCCTCATCTATTCTTGTTCTTTCAATTCCTTTTTCTTTTCTTATTGCTATAGCTAGCATTTCTAATACAATATTGAAGGATAGTGTTGTAATGAACATCCTTGCTTCACACCTGATCTCAAAGGGAAAGCTTTACATTTTTTCTCAATTCAGATTATGCTCATTTTTTATTTTAGAACTGTACTAATTGTTTTAAGAAAGAATCCACTCATGATATCTAGTATTTTTTTAAATAGGAACAGGTGTTTTATTTTGTCAAAAGTTTTTCCTGTATGTATTTATATAATAATTTGATTTTTCTTTTCTTATATAATTATTTTATCCTTATAATGGTCCTAATATCGAGTCATTCCTGCATTCCTGGTATAAATCCTACCTGCTCATTGTGTTTGATCATTGTGATATATTGCTGTAATCTTGTTAGTATTTTATGTAAAAAATTTATATCCATATTCTTTGGGGGAAATTGTCATACAGTTTTCTTTCTGTTTGTGTTCTTCCTGGTTTAGTCATCACTACCATATTTATGCCATAAAGGAATTTGGTAGATCTTTATTGTTATCTGTTTTTTAAAAGTTTTCATATTACTGACACTGTTTCTCGAGGAATTTACTTGTAACTCCATCTGATCTTAGGGAGCTTATTTTTGCTTGGTCCAGTTTTTTTCTATAAGTGGATGTTTTTGAAGTATTCTGTTTCTTCTTTTGTTAATCTAGGTAATTTATATTTTTATAAATATTTATCCATTTTACTTAGAGTTTCAGTGTTATTGGCACATAATTAAGCAAAATATCTCCTAATATTTGCTTGGATTTGCTTTTGATTACATAATGTTAAAATTTTTTTTTCTAAGTTATTGTGAAATTCTGTTAGGGAGGCAACTTCCCTATTGAGTTATGAAGATACTTGTGGTAAGTCTGAAAAATTATAACAATTAATATCTCTTCCTTTAAAATGTAGAATTCTTATAACTTATTAGGAGGGTTGAGGATCCTTCCTCCTTACAACCAGAGTGGTAACCTAAATTTGCATCTGTACTTAGGTTGGCAAATTATAATACCTCATTGACCATGCGTAGGAACTTATATTGGTAATATGTAAAACAATGAATGGTTACTTTAATGCTATTTGGCTAAAATAAATTGCTGTCTTTTAATATAGTAAGATTGTTTGAAAGCCTATTAAATATTCAATGGGTTATATTTTCCTCTAAAATAAAATTTTCCTCCTAAGGGGAAAGACTTCAGTATTACTGTTTATAACTGCCCTATAATATGTTAGCAAATGGTTCAAGTAATAGCTGATATATCAGAAAATAAGTTTTCTAAAATACCACGAAAAGCTTGCTTCTGAAATTCTTTAAAGTGATCTTTAAGAAATTAAAAAAAAATAAAACCCGACATGTGGTAATCACTGTTTAATTGAACTATTATTACTTCTTTAATTGAATTATATAAATACTCTGTACTGAAGAGCTCTAAACTGGGACTATTTTGCATCTGATAGCTGCTCCGTGCTACCCATTGTACATGATTGCTACTCTCTCTGGTTTTCCAGTAGCTCCAATCACTTTCATAGTACCAACAGTTTTACAATCTTTAGGAAGACTTTGCAAAACTGATTTATTGGCTCCAGTATCCACCAAAGAATCATATATCTATCTGATACCCTATAGTTACAGAAACATAGGGTTCTGTATTATTTGGAGATTAGAAGGTTTCAAGAATTGGTGGAAGCACACTACCATCAGTACAAAGCTCAGTCATTTACTGTCCATCCAAGTCTACATCTATTTAAATTAAATGACTTTCCCAGGATTTTGTACCATTACCTTTTATATTACTCTCATTGGTCCTTAAATTCTCCATGCTAGTATCATTGTTCCCATTTACAATTTCATTATTATTTAGTTTATATTCTTCATTAATTTCTCTTATTCTGCATTCAGATTCCACAGAGCAAAACTGGGTCAACATTCTCAAGCTCTGAGTAGCTCAGAGACAGTTGGGGACTGACAGTTGCCCCCCCTATAAGAATACAGAGGAGTGGAGGTGTCTCTCTCTGAAGAGAAATGACTTTGGAATTGCCAAGAAATTGAACCATCTTGAAGGAGTAGTTGAATGAGAGATTATCCCACACTAGTGGACAGTGTGTGTGTGTGTGTGTGTGTGTGTGTGTTAATCCTCATTCCCTCCTGAATCCTGTGAGGACTCTTCATCCTCTGCTGTCTGGAGTAAAGAAAGACTCTTAGTTGTGAGATTTCTTTGGGCCCCTGTTGTTTTTGTCCCTACAAACCCCTCTTTATCTTTAACTACTTCTTTAATTAGTTAGGTTAATATAATTTTAGAAAGTTTAAGGTTTTAATATTTCTGGTGGGGTTAGAAGTAAGGTAGTCCCTGATTCCCTTCCCTTTTCTCCTCCTTTTAGTTAAATAAACATATATATATATATATATATATATATATATATATATATATATATATATATAGAGAGAGAGAGAGAGAGAGAGAGAGAGAGAGAGAGAGAGAGAGAGAGAGAGAGAGAGAGAGAGAGAGAGAGAGAGAGAGAGAGAGAGAGAGAGAGAGAGAGAGAGAGAGAGAGAGAGAGAGAGAGAGAGAGAGAGAGCTTGTTTAACCCTTCCTTTGAACCCTCCCTATAACACCATTGAATATAGGGACTAGGACTAAATTAGTACTAGGATCATCTGTATGAAGATGTTTCTCTTGCAAAGAGGGTCCACATATTCTCTATAATTTATAGTCATAAATAGTTGTTGAATTCAAGTACAAATAAATGACTTACTCAGAGTCACACAAACAGTATGGGTATGATAAGGTCTCCTTGGCACCAAAGCAAGCTCTCTGTTATCCATAATGCCATGCATGGCCATAAATTTCTCTCTTGAAATACACATGAGAATTCGAGTTCATATTTTATGCTTCTTATATGTTAGATATGTACAACATGTGGGGATTCTATATCTGATTTACATGAAGACACATTTCACAATGTTCTAGAAGGAAGTCTTATTTTGAAAAGGAGGACTATAAAACAGACCTTTAAATGCAAAACAATTAGTTTGAAGGTAGTAGTGAAGGAAATAGAAATGAGGAACTAAAAAAGTTTAGGAACCTCTGAGTTAGAAGTTGCAAAGAGCCATATTTAGGTTTGTCACAAAGTATATAACTAGACTGACTTCTTAATTTATTAGTTAACACAGAGCTTGGATGTTATAAGGACACAAGTTACACAGTTAATAGGATTAGGAAACTCACTAATGTTGGACATCTTCTGGACAAGCATAGAAAAGGGATTCTGAGACCCCTATTCAAAAGAAATAGGATTTAGAGCTGGAAAGAACCCAAGAGATCATTTAGTTGAGCCTCCTCATTTTACAGATGCAGAAACAAACTGGAGAAAATAAAGTTATTCATCTAAGGTCTGGCAGGCAATAAGTGTCAGGGTTGGCTGAGCTCAGGTATTCTGATAACAAATTCAATACACTTTCTGTTGATCACACATAAATCTTGCTACTTCGGCCTATAGTTGGGAGTTCTGAAATCAGGGGAGATTCCACTTGAACTTCTAAGAATCTGAAGAAGCCCAGGGACAAATTTGTGTTGTCATCTCTGAAGAGAGACCAAGGGATTGGTCCTCCATGATTACCATAACATATTTGGAGTCAAGAGGCTTCAGTTTAAGCCCTGTCTGTCTCCTGTGCGACTTGGGGTAGACTACAGAGTATCTCTGGGCTTCATGTTTATACTGTGAATAACTCACATTCATATAGCACTTTATGGTTTCCAAGGAACTTTAACTCATCTGATCCTCACAGTTAGCCTGTGAGGTGTAGGGGCTATTTCATGGATGAAGAAACTGAGACTTAGAGAGTTTCAGTGACTTTCTTAGGGTCCTGCAGCTTATAAGTGTCTGATGCCAGATTGGAACTCAGGTCTTCCTGACTTTAAGTCTCTCTCCTTATAGCACCACCAAGGAGCCATGTGTAAAATGAGGCAGTTAGATTCTATGACTTGTCCAGCCTCCTTCTACCTCTGAAGCCATTAAAAGAAAGGGGAAAATTCAAGCTTTCTGCTTTTCAGACCATTTAGCTTAAAGGAAAGAAGCCTTTCACTTAGGGGGATGAAGTCATCTAACTAACACTGAGAAGATGGATGTACTTCATGGGAACTTTTTCCAGGGTTTTTTTTTTTATCTTTTCTGGTGAAGCATCAGCTTTCCTTCTTAATACTTTTAGAAGTGTATTAGAAGCAGAAAACATACAAACACACACAAGGAGGTCTTGGTGTCATGTTTTTGTTAATAAAACCCCTACCTTCTGTATTAGAATCAATACTGGGTTACAGGCAGAAAAGTGGTAAGGACTAGGTTTTGGGGGTTAAGTGAATTATTCAGGGTCCCACATCTAGGAAGTATCTGAAACCAGATTTGAACCCAGGACCTCCTGTCTCTAGGACTAGCTCTCAATCCACCAAGTCTCCTATCTGTCCCACTAATACCATATGTGTTTTTTTTTTTTAATAGCAAGACAATCATATTCTAAAACTTTCTTTTGAGAAACTGAAACCCATTTGATTACTTGAACAAATTGCCAATTGACTTCATCCCAAGGCCAACAAGTTTTCCTGCACCAGGTAATATGACCATCAAACCAGTGCTAACAGCATCTAAAACTGAGGACCACCAAGAGGACTTTTGACTCTTAGAAATGTTTGTTCGTAGGTCATCCATCTCTTTGTTCATCTGTTCAGCTTTCTCATTAAACCCTTCTTCCATGAGCTGCCTTTGTTCCTAAGAGAAGACAAAAGCACGTCAGCATGGCACTTGGTTATTCCCCACTCCACTAGGAACCAGGCACTTCTGTGTATTTCTCCTGAATCATGTGTGAGTCTTAAGTAGATTAGCAAAGGAGAAAAAAGATGCAAATGGTTTCCCCTCAATGGGGCATTCCTGGACAATAAGAAACACATTTCTGGCATCATAGCAGGGTGGTCCTGGGTGCAGTGGTAGTGGGAGTCTTTTCAGTGTAGTTATCTCCATCAATGATGTCACTCTTACATTTACAGGAGAGAGTAAAGGATTTGGGGATTCACAATGGTGGGGGGCACTGAATTTAAATTTTTATAGATTTCAGAAAGCATAACCATAACAGATGCTACCTAGGATAAATTTAGCAATGGAAGTTAAGCCAAGACTTTCTGACCTGAAGACAGAGTGAATCCAGACAGAGATAACAGCAAAGATTGTTGATTAGGAATAGAATTAAAAAAGGCTAAGCCTGAATGTACAAGTTAGTTGGGATGGCCCTGGATC